>NC_056591.1:17032129-17332963 GCF_018340385.1 Cyprinus carpio | reverse complement strand
AAATATTTCACCACTGCCCGCCTCTGAACAAATCTATAATATATTTATCAATAGATATTACTAAGACTCAAATGCAGTTAACTATATTTATATTGCTTATTCTGTTGCATAAAAATGCACAATTGACAGTGATTCATTGATTTTGAGTCAGGATGCAATAAAAGTAATTTTACTGCAATAAGCAACAACAAAACTGGTAAAAATACTAAATTTATGGACACTGCATTCTGTCAGACTTAATTCTTCTTAATTATTGAAATCATTTTTATAAAAAAAGGTTGTCAGTTTGTGCATTAGGAGTGGGGGTTCGTTCAGACTCTTTCTGTAAGTTACATAATTATGCCAGTAGATGGCGACAAGTGATTGTCTTTATGAGTGAGTCACACATTCAACCAATTCATTCAACAACACTGATTCATTCAGGAATTAGGCCTAATCATATGACTGATATTATGGGCGAGCCATTGAATCCTTCACTCAACTTTCTCAGTTTTCCTTTGCCGAACAAAATTAAACGGTAGCCGGAAATATTGTTATTCAATATTAACTACCTGCTGTTTATTGAACATCTCTAAAAGAGACAACACACTTACAATCATAATGTTGGTTGCTAATATAACCAAAACAGGGTATGATGACCAGCCATGATACTCGGGAAAACAGCATTCTCATTTGCATAATATTACTTGCATATGCTGTATTTCCACCCAGGAGTAGCTAGAAATTTAATGTAACTTCCTACAATACTGATTAAATATATTTTACATACTCAGTTCTGTTTGTACACAGAAATGTCAATATCCTTCAGCCTGTTGGCATAGAAGCGAACGATGTGAATCTTCTATCTCTCTCTTATCACAAACACACACGCATTGCCTCGCTGCACTTCCTCAGTTTCTCTCATACTCCGAAGAGTGAGAGAAAAAGAACAAAGCAATGTCAGGCATTACAGACAGGCCCGTGATCACAGTCTTCCTCTGTCTGAACTCTGATCTGAGAGAGTGGTTTGGGCTCTGGCTTAAATGCTTTATAAGCACTAGACTACAGCGTACTAGACTCATGAAACTGCTTTGTAGTCTTTTTGTTCCTATGGGAAAAAGCACACCAAGTCCCTCAAGTCACTGATCTCATTCTGATGGGCCTGTGACTTGATAGCTCAGCATACTGTCAAAATATTAATACCGTCATTTTAATGCAGTATATGTGTGTGTATGTATATATATATATATATATATATCTATATATATATATATATATATATATAAAATTTTTTTTTTTTTTTTTTCTTAATTTTCACTGTTGAAGCTTCTTTTTTGTGGACAACATTTGGTTTATAAGCACTTCTCATTACAAGTGAACTATCCCTAATCACAGTAATTGTAAATGATTGTAATAAGTTCAAACAATAAGTTCAAGCAACAGGCCTACAGTAGCATGTCTCTTTAGTTCAATATTAGAACCAATTTGGTATCTAGGAAAAAGAAAGCTCACTGTCTCTTTCTACCATTTTCTCTTTCTCTAATTGTCTATTGCTTGTCTCCCTCTTGTTGTCTTGTCTCGTTCTCTTTCATTTTTCCCTTCTTGTCACCATCTCTTTTTAATGTCTTACTGTGTTATATCAAAAAGGAGGTCAAGCTCATTTTTTTTTGTTCTTTTAAGCTTGTCAGAATTAATGGCATGTTTTGTACATTTACAAATGTACACTTGAATATAAAAGCTTGGTGTGTTCTCTTGATTTTTACATATTAAGCCAGTACATGAAATGGCATAAGCGAGTGTGGTGAATTTAGGTGAGAGGGATATGAGAGTGGTGTGTGCACTGAGTCAGTTCTTTGATGTGTTATTAGCAACTACCGCTGAGCGAATCTTTCGCTCCACTCTTCCTTTTTTCTGTCTGTCTAGCTTTCAAAGATTTTGCGCTGTGCTAGGCTTTATCCCTCCCCAGGCAAGATGAACTATGAGACCGAGCAGCACATCTCAGACTGATTGTGACCAGAATCACTCAGACTTTATGTTCTCTGGGCTGGAACACGAGAGCACAGTATTGCAGTGATTAACATAAACCTGCTTTAATTAGCAACAACATGCTCTCATTAACTCCCATTATAAAAATATATGGAACATGTTAGGAAAATAAGCTGAGTTTCACTTGGTTGAATTAAAATTTTGAATGAAAAAAAAAAAAAAAAAAAAATATATATATATATATATATAATACACACACACACACTGCTGATTAAGCACAATTCATCAATATTTGCTGAGAAAAGCTACCTTGAAGATAATTTAAGAACTGTAGCTGACAAAAACAATAAAAAGGCAATATATTGTTCGCTTTATTTCCATATCATAAGCCAATCACTGGCCATTTTCCAATCCATTTTGCAATCAAGTTTGTCAGTTTGATCGTTTGGTACACCTGATTGTTTATTAAAACAATAAAATAAATTATTAAATAAATCTTTCCTTATTTAGTCAGTTTTTAATTAAATAAAAATTCAGTTGGGTTACTTTTTTAATCCTTTTATTTTATTTTAACATGCGTTATAAAATAAACCTTGTAATTTGGCTTAATAGCTGTGTTTGTCATATTTTGTTTGTTACATATTTTTTTGACCTATGACTCCAAATAATTTTGCTTTTATTATATGTTTGTCTCATGTTTAGGTCAAGAACGCTTTGGAAACATGACCAGAGTTTACTATAAGGAGGCAGTGGGTGCATTTGTTGTTTTTGACGTTACTCGAGGCTCTACATTTGAAGCTGTTTCAAAATGGAAGCATGATTTGGACAGCAAGGTGAAACTGGCCAATGGCAATCCTATCCCTTCTGTCCTTCTCGCCAACAAATGTGACCAGAAAAAAGATGGATCCAACAATTCCACAACTATGGACAACTTCTGCAAGGAGGCTGGGTTTTTGGGTTGGTTTGAAACATCAGCTAAGGTAATATAAGCTCATTCTGTGTTCGCTTAGCCACTTAAATGTTTGTTTTTGCTGGGTCAAACTGAAGGAGAACTTGTCACGAGACATTTTTGCTAAGAATAGAAGCTTCTTACTACATTTCCTCTCTAATCAGCTCAGACGACCATGAAAGCTGCCATATTAGATCAAGTATTTAAGATGGTTGACATTCTCCACAGTATTAGGGCTAAAACGGCACCACTGCGGCAGTCTTAAGAACATTAGCCACTCCTCATGCCTGAATCACCAGACGTATGTCAAATGCGCAGTGTGTAAATTATCACGTGAAGCTGCAGGATGTATGGGATTTCTGAGGGAGAAATTTTTCATCTCCGCTTGCACTGCTGAAGCTTTGCGCACTTATTTAAAAGGGTGATAGTGGCACAACGTTTAGTACATTGACCAAAACTTGAATATCAAATTTTATTGATACAGCTATGTTTACAGATTGACCGAGTGCATTGCAATACATATTATTGTTTTTTTTTTTTTTTATAGTTTTTTAATAATTTACTTTTATTAAAAGGAGTTTTTAAATTATACTGCCATTTAAAACTTTGGAGTCATTTAAGATTTCTGTTAGAAAGAATTTAATACTTTTATTCAGGATGCACTGAACTGATCAAAAGTGGTAGTAAATTTGTAAATTTAAAATAAATCCTGTTCTTTTGAACTTCGTATTTATCAAGGAATCCAGGAATAAATTTCAGTTTTCAAAAAATATTAAGCAGCACAACCGTTTTCAAGTGTGATAATAGGAAATGTTTCTTGAGCACTAAATTATTTTAATAGTAAATCATAAGAATATTTCGTAATTTTACAGTTTTATTATATTTTTGATCAAATAAATGCAGCCTTTTTGAACATAAGAACTAAAAACATTACAACACCTACCTGACCACAAACTGAACAGTTGTGCATTTTTGCTTTATGTATATATATTTTTTAAATTAATCAATTTATTATTTATTTAACTATTATTATTATTATTATTGTGTTTGTGACATGGAAATCATGTTGTCAGGATAAGTTATTTTTTTAAAAGTCAGCCTGCAGTGTGCTGACTTTCACATGGTTTCTATTACAAATGTTTGTCATTCCTGACTAAGATCCATAGTCACATATATTACAGTATCAGCTGAATCTTAAAAACGCTGCAAAAGGTAATGAAATATGTGTGTTTAGAGTCTTACATCAGCAGTTTCTTTGAAATATTTTGCACATTAATCTCTTACACACATTTGATGGATGCTAGGTGGGTCTGAATAAATTAAGTTGGCTAAAGAGATATTCTGGAATGAGAGAAGGAAGAAAAGAGGAACAGGGAGGAGGAGAAGGAAATGTCTGTTTGTTAATTCTGTGTCTTGGTATTTAACTCCCTGTTAAATTATATCCCTTGAAATGCATTCTCCAAGTCACATGTTTTGGTCTTAAATATATCTTGATTTTGTCTTGCTACTTAAAAAGTGTTTGTTCGGATTCTGTCTGTAGCAGTGTCAGTTCCTAACCTTAAAACATAAAACAGAACCATTACCAATAGTCATTCATAATAACCACATGTTTCTGAAATAGATCCCTCCATTAGGGACTCAAGCACACAGATGTCTGGCAGGGATCTCTGGCACCTGTCGTGTGTAAATGTGTGTGTATTTGTGCACGTGCATATGTTTGTGTATGGTAAATGTGTACGCTCTCATCTATCGGGGTCTCTCGCTTTATATCTCCTACTGTCACTCCTCTCCCAGTGGACTGCATGTGTATTTTGTTTGTGCACTTTGTCCCACTTTTTTGAACAAATGACAGTTGTGTAAAATTATGGAAGACCATTTTGCCTCAGAGTAAAAAAAATAATAAAGAAATTAAAAATTATTGTGAGATGACAGATAGCAGTTGTAAGAAGATAACAGTTGTAAGAAATTAAGTCATATTGTGAGATATAAAGTGACATTGGAACATATAATATAGCAATGATGAGAAATAATAAATTTATATATAAATTAGAAAAAAAAAATCCATACAAAAAAAAAAAAATGAAAAAAAAAAGCATTAAAAAAAAAAAAAACCTTGTTTTCCACCTATAATTTCAGTTATAATGACAAGGATAAACATCCTTAAAAATAAATTTATTTTAGAAACAAAATTGTTTTTAAGCATAAATCTGAGAAAATTTAAAAGAAGTGCAAATTAAACAAGAAAACTAAACTTAAAGTGTCTTATGCACATTTTTTGCTTCTAAAGAAAATGTCATTTTAAAAATGTTTAGGAGAATAGGGCAAAATACTTACTATGAATTATTATTATTTTTTTTTTTGCAGTTTTGTAACGCTTTGTGTGGGCAGACCAATAGGCTACAGGGCTTGTGAGCTCTTTAGTTTTAATTGACTATCATTATAATTTCATAACAGGTCTTTAAGTTTCAAGTAAGCTTCTTAATGGCCCATGTAGATCTCTAAATGGCAATAATTTCAACCATCCTTTTTACCAAAAGAGGTCACAACAGGTCACCACCCTTCAAAACAAGCAAAGGCAAAGAACACTTTCTGACATGCCTCAAAACAGTCTAATGGTGTTCTTAACAAGCTTGAAGATTCAAGTTATTTACACCGGCCACTGCAAACAGATAGTGTTCCATAGGCTCATGTACAGTATTTGCATTTTTGATTATTTTGTTTTTCTTGCTCTCCATACTGCTGGACATCAGTTGTCTCATAGAAACGGTAATTGTGTCTTAGCATGGCCGTGCCACCTGTATTGTATTCAGTACACCGGGTGAATGATAAATATGGATGGTTGGCTTTTGTTTAACCTTTCTGTTTTCTGCCCTTTTCCTCAAATCAGTCTCATTCACTCTCTTCCACTTTGAAGCTGCAGACTGCTTAGGGATAGAGGCATGTAAATGGAAAGACAGTATATTGTCTCGAAAGAGTGATGAGAATAGAGAGGTCGTGTAGGCGGGTGCCATCAATCCAGCTTCATGCTGAAGTACCTCTCGAAGCTTCACTAAGCAGCACTCACTTTAGCTTAACAAGTTATGTCTATTGACAATTCTGTAAATGATCTCAGAATTCTGGAAAGGTTCCAGTGCTATTCCAACAAAAGAAGATATTTTGAAGAATGTGTGTGTGTGTGTTTGATACAGTGAAAATCAGTGAGGTCCACTGATGTTTGGATGCAGTTGACTTTCATTGCATTTTCAAATACACTTCAAGAAACAATTTTCAAAATATCATCTTTTGTGTTCTACAGAATAAAGAAAGTCATTCAGGTTGGGAACAACATGAGGAATGATTTTCAGGTGAACTATCCCTTTAACATTTGACTCTTTTTCACTTCAGGAAAACATCAACGTTGATGAGGCTGCCCGGTTTCTGGTGGAGAACATCCTTCTCAACGATAAAGGTCTTCCATATGAAGAGAACAATGGTGACAAGATTAAACTGGACCAACAAACAATGCTTGCTGAGAGCAAGTCAGGTTGCTGCTAGTGTGGATGCTCTTGTGTGTCCCATCATCTGCTGTGGAAAGGGGGCCAGGGACCGAGCTTTACAAATCCCCCAATCTCACCTCATCCCGAACCCCTGCCACAGATCACATACATAACCAGGGGTCGACAGTTTTGTGCTCTAAAACGGGAGAAGACATCACTGCCAAAGGACAGATGATCAGATATAAACATCTGATGCTTTTAATGACCAGTTTTTCTCTCTCACTCTTATGTGGTGTGTTTGTCCTTTTAAAAGTGTCAAGCAAGTTACTTCAGTATGTGCTTGTTGTAATCTTGCTTAAACGAATGAAACTAAATGGGTGTCATAGGACCAGGCATATACCAGTAAAAGTTCTTAGCCGAAATTAGATTAAACAAATGCCTTTGTCACAGAGGGTGAGCTGTTTTAACATATTGTGGACTTTTTGCATCTGCTGCTGGGAATCGCAGTTCTCGAGATGTCACTTTATGGCAAAATAGTACATATTCCCAGGGCATTTAGTCTGTTGTGAAGATCCAACCATCAGTCTTTAAGCTCTTACCACAAAATAATTTGATCAAGAAAAGAAAATTAATTGTACTCTAATGAGAGATCTATAGGAATCATGGGCCTATAAGCATGTACATATGTGGTTCAGAGAGTAAGATCATGTTGGGTTTCTTCAGGCTTGTATATGATAATGTCAAAATATGTTTATTGATTGTTTTTAAATTGGTACTTAATGAGGGATCTGAACATTTGCTCTGTCCATGGCTTTATTCTAAAATGACCTGAAGGCAAACATATATTTTAATATGCTGGAACAAATTTGTCAAGTTTGCAAACAAAAAATGTTTGTTGATGTAACAATGACAGAATAAAACTTTTTAAACCGTTCATAGTCTTTTCTTGTATGATCTCAAAGAATATGTGAGAGGATGTGCCTTAAAATTGTTAATTCTAACAAAAGCTTCATTATAATATAATTATGATAATATGAAGATTTGTATGCAGTAGTAATTGGTTGTCTTTTCAAAGCAGAATGAGAATTCAGAATGCTATTAAAATCCTGGATTAATTGCAGTTCAAATATTGCCTTAGGCCATTTTAAAATGGGGGATGAGCTGTGTATGATTTGAAAAGGGGACATAATCAGTTAAGCTTTAATACACATGCTTTAATTTGCAGGTGCTGTAGTGCAAGTGTGCCATCAATTTCAGAAAAAATCACAAGCAGTTTTCTTGCCATACATGTATCAGGCAGTAGATGGACTAGGAATGGGTTAATTAAGTCATAATGTTGATTATGTGGGTTCACAAAGCCGTTCTGATCTGATCAATACCAAACAGGTATGATGAGATGTTAGCTGTCGTGATTATGTGTTGACGTAAAAGGTACTAAGCTGAGCTGATTCAGTTTTTAGAATTGGTTCTTTGAAACAAATTGTTCGAAAGAGGAGAAAAGAGACAAGGCTTTCTTCCCATCTCTAAATGACAGTGGATAGATTCAAGGTTTTTTTTGAGGAGGTCAGGGGGAGGTCATTGGCGCGAGATGTTAATAATAAAGCGCTCGTCCTGCGCTCGTGCTGTCGGCAATCCCAAGCGATCCTGTCACTTAGCATAACATATAATATAGTTAATAAAACATTTATTTCACCATATATATTTGTTTATCCTTAGCTTACAAAACTTGTTTATGTTTAGTAAAATATTGCAGGTCGGTAGTTTTGAATTTAACAATATGAAACATTTATGTATTACATTTTCCCGGCAGATTTTATTTTTGTGTATTTTGTATTAACAACAGGCCTACTTTTCTAACATTAATAACGTAACGTTATACGTTAACTACATTTTCTTTGCGGTTACCCATAGGTTAATACACATAGTTCTTTTATTCTTACAAATTTCTATTAATGAATGTTTCAATCCTATTATAAATTACAACCCCAATTCCAGAATAAAGGAAAAGTTTTAAGCCTATATATAGGTAGATATTATTATTATTATTATTATTATTATTATTATTATTTTATCTTTTTGTACATGTAGTCTAAGCTTTGGCAATATTGTATCATTTACAGTCTTGCCAGTAAAGCAACACTGAATTGAACTGAATTGAATTGAGAGAGATTGATAGTAATATGCAGTTAAGATATAAAAAAAGAAAAAGAAAAGACCAATCATAAAACATTATACAAATGAAATTATATTAAATAGTCATATTTTTTAATAGATAACATTAAAAGGGTACTGTCTATAGAGCACCTTCATTGGTCAGTGCATCAAAAAAAAAAAAAAGTCCTGAAGAGCCAAAGAAGAGTCTGATCTCTCTCTGGCCGGAATGGAGTGACACTGAGGTCAGTGGTGAGAAATGGGATGCAGCCAAAGCCTCTAAGAATAGCAAGGTGAGAATTAATGAATAGAACATGATTTAATATTCAATGTCTTTCCTTTATAAAAAGCTTAACAGAGCAATGTCATAATTGGTCAGTTGGTGAGAGTAGAATCTGTTTCAGCACACTGCTTGGATGGAGAGATGTAGAATTTCAGTTGATGAGTCAGTGGTTGGCACTGTGCATTTTGCAATTTGGTCATTATTTTTTAAAATGGCTTTTATTCTGTTTTGTATTTGCTTTCCTTTGAATGTGAATCCAAAACCATGCTGAGCATTTTATGTAACAACATTCAACAGTTCTTTGATAATCCAGAAGGGAAGGTTGAACTTCCTGCCTCCTTAAGAGTACATACTTGGAAACATCCTTCAGAGTACATACTCAATAAGTGAAAGTGAAGTAAAAGTAGTGACATTTGCCAAGTATGGTAACCCATACTTGGAATTGGTGCTCTGCATTTAACCCATCCAAGTGCACACACACAGCAGTGAGAAGTGAAAAAAAACACCGTGAACACACACACCCGGAGCAGTGGGCAGCTATATATCCAGTGCCCGGGGAGTAACTGGGGGTTCAGTGCCTTGCTCAAGGGCACTTCAGCCATGGGTATTGACGGTGGAAGAGAGCGCTGTTCATTCACTCCCTCCCACCTACAACTCCTGCCAGACCTGGGACCTTCTGGTTACAAGTCCAAATCTCTAACCATTAGGCCACAGCTGCCCCTGTAAAGTATTAATTTCTTTAAACAAACAAACAAACAAACAATAAATAAATAATATAAAACACTGAAATTAATTTACACTGACTTTGTGTTTGTTTGAGTTGAGATGAAACTAGAAAGCTGAAACTCATCAATGTAGATCTATAGGAAATGGATGTATCACATCCTTTAAATCAGACTCCTGTTGTGGTGGAAAATGAAACTGCTTTCAACCTCACCTCAGCAAATGAGCATTTACTCTCAAGTGAAGTGAGTCAATAAATAATTTTGGATGGCCTGCATTACTGCTAGGAACTAAGAATAATTACTTTAGTTGGCATTAACTCTGCATGGTGATTTCACAGCTCATGCTATGGGTCATTAGTGAGCTCTGCATTCTGTGGAAAGTCTGTACCACAGGAGAGGACAAGAACATCTCCACAGAAACAGTTTCCAACCATGGGAGCACATCTACTCCCTTTGTAAAGCAACAAAGGATCACATGCCCCTCTATAATGCCTATGGGAAGTATGTTATTAAACTCTACTGGATGGTAAGTTCAGGTTGAGTATTGACACCATAATACTTGTATTGTGTAACACTGAAGTAGATACATTGACACACACACACACACACACACACACACACTGTGATCTAATCAGTATGTCACTATGTGTATGTCAGATGATCCATTATTCAGGATTCATAAGTGCAACATTTTTTTTTTTTTTTTACCAGATGCTTTTATCCAATGGGACTTACAAATGAGGGAACAAAAACAAGCAATTTAATATAATTGAATATTTTTATTGAAAACCTCCTGTCGATAATATCCACTGCATTTTCTTTCAGCATCTTTTTTTTAATCTGTTTTTTAATTTTGAATAAACGAGAGGTTCCGGTTGGTGATTCACAAGATTGGCAAATAATCCCAAAATTATTTGAATTGGCTATAAGCATAAAAATGTACAGGACACATATTGTAACAAATGTCCACATTTTCCTTCTAGAAGGACGCTGTGTCCTAGGCAGTGATTAAGTGAGAACACAATGCTTATCAGGGAGCCAAGGGAGTCGGTAGAACCATGACTGTCAGATTGCTCTATCCTCTGGGCACAAGAAACTGAGAAACAATTATTTACCTTAACAGCTCCTAGTACTAAATGAGCAAACACTGACCTACACACTGGTAAGAGTGATTTGTTTGACAGTTGATGTCAAAGAATAGTAAAGTAACACTCTCTCAGGCACAAGAGCATTTTAGATAAGGCCTGTGTGCTGGGCAATAGTTACTTTGTTGCTGACTGATCTTCTAAGATCACTCTCTTTAATAAAACTCCATTAGAGTTAATGATGTTTATCACTGCATTTAACTCTGTACAAAATACGCACTAATGAACCATGGACTTTAAAGCCTCATCTGACTCCTGATTGATGCACCTTTGGTTTTGTTTATATTAAGATGAGTTTGTTAGTGAGCAGATCATTTAAAACTGCATTATATATTACTGTGGTATATAATATTATTATTTAACAAATAATACTGTTGTATATTAATATTATTTAACAAAACTGAGACTCACACATTGCTTTATTAATGGCCTGTCCAGATGAAACGTGTCATAATTATTATTTATTGCTTTTTTGCAGCACACAAAAATGGTTTTCAGTTTAGACTTATACCAAGATATTTTACAGTGCTGTCTTAATGAATGCACTTTTTTTTTTTTTTTTTTTTTTTTTACAAGAATTGTCTTCTGCTTTCTTAGGGAAGTTGGAGGAAGATTACTGTTTGTGACATGTTACCATTTGACAAGGATGATAACCTGCTGCTTCCTGCTACCATGACCCAATCAGAGCTTTGGCCTATGCTGTTGGCTAAAGGCATATTAAAGGTGGCCAGTACTGAGGGAGTTTTTGAACATAATCCAAACAATTAAGTGTTTCAAATGTCTTTGAGTCTGATTTTTGTTCACTGAATTGGTTGAACTAGTTCAGGAAACCAGCCTGGATGATTCGTTAAAGAATTTGACTTTGCAAATTCTCAGCTTCAGCTGACTTGGACTCATTGGAGGTTTATTATTGAGTAACAACTTACATTTCACTCTGATTGTCTCGCAGAGCTCAGAATTTAAGGAGTACTTTTATGGTATGTTAATGATGCTTTAGTGTCTTTTTTGAAATGGTAGCTTCCACTTGCTGTAATCTTTTTCATGGTGTAAATGTTTAATTTAGTTTAGGAAATGAGAAATCTCTCAGCCACTTAATCATTTATGGTTCTAAATAATATGAACAGGAAACAAAAAGCACAATGGTGTCCTTCCAGGGGGCTTTTTCCCTACTAACACACACATACATGCTGTAAAATTCTTTACTGCCAAGGTTTGGCATAGAAGCAATCGCAGTCGTCACTCACCTGAAGCCACTGTACATCCTTTTTAAAGTGTCCTTGTCTTCTTGTGTGGCAGTGATAATGATGGAATGATTCTTTGCGTGAAGATGAACAGTGAAATCGTGCAGTTAATTAATAGCTGCCAGACTGGTTGAATACAACATTCGGTGAGGCACAATTAGAGCATCAGCCATCTGGTTTCTTCAGAGAAAGAGAGCAAGAGGTCACACACACACACACACACACACACACACACACACACACACACACACACACACACACACACACACACACACACACACACACACACACACACACACCACACACACACACACACACACACACACACACACACACACACACACACACACAGACACACACACACAGACATGCACAGATCAATGTCTGAAATGGCACATAGTGGAACTGGAACTGAGTGTGCATATTCCTGCAGTCCTTACTGAATGTAGAACAATTGATAGTATTTTAGGATGTACCCAAACCTATTTGTATGTGTTGTATGGATGTCCAGGTAACAACTAACCTGTTAGATGTGTAAAGTGGATGTTATGATATTGTCTCTCCAGTATTCCAGTGTCAGGCTCCAGAAGAGAGTTTGGAGAGTTTACAGTCATCCACTGTCTCACTGGCTGGTTACTGGAGATCATTCCTTTAAAGTAAGGCTCTCTTCAAACACTTCCTCAGAAAAATCTCACACATTACATGTTACATATTCTTAAAGTTTCCAAATACTGTGGGTTTCAAAGTGGAGTATTAGTCAAAGGTCAGCATAAATTATTACCATTTATTGGCTAAAATGCATGATTAAGTTATTGAAATTATTATTTAAGCCTATATCATTAATAAATGTCTTTTTTTATTGAATAATAATAGTATTGTATGGCCTTATGGCAGTTGTGATGCCTGATTATTAGATTAAATATGGCCCAGGTTTCTTTTTTGGTTTATTCATCACAAGTTAAATGATTTATAGTTTGATTGCCAATTAAGATTTGTACAACTTTTCTGTGACCCTACATAGGACAGGCAGTTTGGAGAATTCCCTTATAAATGCAAAGTTATTTCAAATGATAAGAATTTATACTGATATTGTCAAAAACCCTACTTTGCCTTGGGCGTATCCAAAGTTTTATTTTGCACTGTACATTTTTACATGGTTTATACGGTATAAGAAAATGTGCATTGTTTTTAAACAACCAACAGGTTGACATGAAAAGGAAATTCACCCAATTTATTTTTTAAATGCATATTTTTTTTGTAATTGTGAACAGTTCATCCATGTATATGTTTCAGTTCATGCATTCAATGTTCAACATTGTCTCTCACAAGTTTTATAGTTATTCATTCTCTCAGCCTATAGCATTGTCTTTATGTTTGTGGTCTTTGCTAACAAGCTTCATTAAGCTGTGCTCTGCGATCCACAGAATGTCCTTGTTTTGCTCACAGTGTGCACAGATGCCATCCTTATTAGGAGGAAATTGGCTGCAGACACTACGTTGTTGTTCTGCAAACAAATGGCTGGTCCTCACCGCCGTTCCGGCTTTATCGAGTTGCTGCAGGAATGTTGTTGTGAAGCTTGCATGTAACTTTCTCTTCTCTAGTGTCTCTAGTTTGTTGTCACTTCCTCAGCAAAACTCTCACATCTGCTCTGTTTTGGAAAACACGGCGTGGTGTCTTGTAATTTACGCTCTGATGAGTTTCCGTGTTTCATAGACTCCTCAGAGACCAGTACACACATTCAGAGAACTTAAGCTCGTATTTTGGAGAAATAAATTGCTGTGAGATGAGTCCACACATCTTGCTGCCATACCTTCTAGAATGCTATCATTTTGTGTGTGTGTGTGTGTGTGTGTGTGTATCAAAGTAGGGTCTCCTGAGACCATTTACTGCAGGATCTTGTAGTCGTATCTCATTCCAGCTCACATATTTGCCAGAACATCAGAGAGTCCAAGAAATCCATGTAGCACCTGATAGCCAAACATTTTTTTAAACATTTCATTATGAAATTAGAAAACATGGGCAAGCAGATAAATGGAAAGAAACTTTTCAAAGATTACCAGGGATATTAACTTTCCAATGTTTGGGGTCAGAAATTATTTTTTTAGAAATTAATACTTTTATTAATAATAACAACTAGGGAGCATTAAATCAAAAGTGACAGTTTTTTTTTTCAACTTTCTATTCATCAAAGAATCCTAAAAAGAAAAAATCACAGTATAGAAATGTTATTTGAGCACCAAATCAGTATATAAGAATGATTCTGAAGGATCACATTTCTGAAAATTCAGCTTTGCCATCACATGAATAAATTACATTTTAAAACCTATTTAAATAGAAAACAATTATTAATTATAATAATATTTTACAATATTACTGTTTTTATTGTATCTTTGATTAAAGAAATGCAACCAAGGTAAGCTTAAGAGACTTAAAAATAAATAAATAAATAAAAATAATTTAAAAAGTCCTACCTACCACAAACTTTTGACCAGTAGTGTAGCTGTGTGAAATGTTAAAGACTCAAGTTAAAAACAAGCGAGTGAGTATGTTGTTTGCATCTGTTTATTCAAGCTGTAGTGATCAACTGTACTAGTTAATTGAGCATTGCTTGCCTTTCCTCTAATTGCTGTTTACTGATTGGTCCAAAGCGCAGAGGCTTGTTTGTTCAGCTTTATTAGTTTCCTCCATTGATCCTGTGACTGGACATTAGATTGATACAAGTCTTTTGTTATTTCAGGCTTAAATAGGCTTTAATCAACTGAGATTATTAGAAAAATTCACAGTAAAACTTTAATCAAGCAATGGAGATCAAAACATCAGACTCTAATCTTCCATGTGTTAATGTAATTTTTAGATCCTGGTATAAAGGGAAAATTTGGGAATTTCTGAAGGACAGTATTCCCCAGTTCCAGATGGAAGAAGAGAGCTTGGAGGAGACCAGGACTGTTGACCTACTGACAACAGATTCTAAAGTGAATGAGATCAAGAGCGAATCTCCCACAGTACCTAAGAGCAGAGGTACAGACACGGACACACACATTGCAGTCATTTGTCTATTAACAGTATGTGACATGTCTGATTAAAAGACACTGGCAGAAAGAGCAAATGAGAGAATCAATATGGCAAGTTAACCTTCTGTATAAATGGCTCTTTTTTGTGAGTTTTCTAATTAAACTTTAAAATTGTCTGAGTGCTTCAGGATTCAAAGTCATTTAAGTTTGACTGTGTAAAATATCAAATGTTTAACAAGTATTTGGTTTCTCAGTCTCTGATACCTTGTGTTAATACTCTACGTTAAAATTAAATTAATAAAGAGGCTAATGGAAACCACATTTATGATAGTTGTTTTAAATTCACAACATTTTTATTCTGAATGTTGCAGTGTGGAGGTTTAGTGGTACAATGGTAAGATTTTGACCTTGTGCATATACTGTAGGTGCAATGGCAGTATTCAGTGAGAGTAGGGGTATTATTAGCTATTTAGGCTTAAAATCTTCAAGGCCTCACACGATCAACCTGAAACTTTGTGGCTACCAGCTGTTAAGAGTGGAAGACCTCATTTTTAGATGACATCAAATTTTGATGAATTTGATTTTGTATGTATTGGCTTTGAAATCATCTATATGCTAGTGCACACCAAAATGTTGATAAAAATTATCTCTTTAGCAGATATACAAATGAAAATTTTGAAGTACATGATTTCAGGGCCTGGAAAAGTCATAGACATTTATCTAATTGTTTTCTGGCAATGCTCAAACTATTTATTTGCCTATAAATATGGAAAAAAAATTCATGGAAATATAATATATAATAAATGTGTAATATTATGAAAGTAATGAAAATGCGTTACCCTAAAAAGTCACATAAATTGCAATAGTGGTTGTCATGGAAAAAGTAATGGAAATGTATAATATCCTAAAAAGTCATAGATATCAACTTTTTTTCCCCCATTTTTTTTTTTCGTGTAAAGCTCAAATTATTTCTTCAATTAGAAATTACTCCTTGTGAGTGTGATCTCGCTTTTTGAAAATTCATATTCAGTCATCACAAAAGGATAGAAAAGTCATGGAAATGAATTTATCTGGAAGTGGCGACCAAGACAGAAAGACCGTCCAACCCAATGCAGCTATCCATGCAAATGACAGTAAGTTTGAAATCTCTTTTTTTGTGTGTTGTACGTGTGTATACATATAGACATTTTCATTTATGGATCTTTTCTCCTATCTCCTAACCATACATTATTCACTCTGAAAAATGTAGTTGAGGTATGAATATTTGATCCTCATACAGGAAACACTTTATATGCTCTCTGAAAACGGCTATTAATAATTCGCAGCCAATATGGCATTGAGCTTTCCGTAAAGCAATGGAGATTTGTTTAGCAGGGCATTAAGGGTAAAATGACTCATATGTATAAGTCTGTCTTGCCTCACTGCTTGTCTTTAAGTACCACCCTATTCCATCTTCATGCATCACTTCTTCTGCAGGTTCATGTATTATGGAATCAGTGCCACAGCCATCACTGCCAGTTGTGTATCATGAGCATGAAAAAATAAAACAACCCCCTTTCTGTGTTTGTGTGTGCATTACTGTATTTGTGTTTGCTCCAAAGAAGTGTGCAGAAGTGTTAATCTGTGTTTATGCTTGTGTCAGACTGTAAACAGTGCGCCAGTGTTTTTCTCTCAGGTAGTGTGATCTGAATTGAATTCTCTGGCATGGCCTCGGGTGAGCACTGTCAATTCTGTCACTGTGCAGTTTATGACTGAAATATGCAAGAAGAGCAAAGAGCAGTGAATCACACACACACACCACACACACACTCACACATACACAATATGCATCAATTTTATACCGACCTGCTTTGAAAAGCTCAGTGCTGTTGTGATAAGGAGGTGTAATTGTCAGTATGAATGTAAACATGGATTTCCGACAGGTCTGTGGAGACTAACGATTTAATGGTTTGCTGTTCAGATAGACTGTTTTGGATAATTGGCTTCTGCAAGTGAGTGGTTCAGATTACACTGGGATAATGCAGTGTTTGCAGCTGAAATTCGCACTCTCTCTTGTTATCCTGCATAAACATTCTGTCTCTCCTTCGTTAGCTCTGTCCCCTTATCTATAGGGTCCTTTAATCCATTTAATGAATCCATCCCCTCTGTCTTCCCATCACTCCCTCGGGGTGTTTGATACTAATTAATGGGTTGGAAATTATAACATGCTTTGACATATATCACTTTGGTACCGTGGCCTAGATCTTCAGAGCCTAAGGTGGTATCTCTTTTATTGAAACATACACACACATGATCGCTGTTCATTCTATTTATGGCATTTTCCATGAATGGGACACAAAATAGGTCCTGCACTTCTTAAAATAATTTTTTATTTCTTTTTGAACAAACAGAAAGGAGGTGCTTAACCTTTAGAAAACGTTCACTGTCAACCTCAGGTGGCCAATATTATATTATCTATTTTTTTTTTCTTTTTTTTTCTCTGGGGTTTTTCGCCCTGTTGTCACATTTAGGACAAACCTAAATACAGTTTAAAACTTTTTTTTTTTTTTTTTTTTTAAGTGCAGTTTCAGTGTAAATTAAGCTATCACTCTGTGGGATTTAGCTAGTTTGGGCTCAGAGGTTGGTTCAAAATACTGATTTCTAAGAATAAAATTAAGAAAATAAAATTTAAATCAAGCAAAATATTATTAAATTAGTTAATAAATTGATTATACATATACAATGATATAAAACATTATTAGTTAGCTGTTGTTATTAGAATGTCAACATTGTAGTGTTTGTTGTGAATTGTTGGAGAGATTAAGATGATGCCCAGTAACCAACTGTACTTTATTTTATGGATAGTGCCTCAATATTCAAATGTTTGCAGTATTTTCTGTTTCTTAACATGAAGAGCAAGTGGTCAAATTAACTTTGTAATTTAACCCACAAGCTGAGTGTTGCCTCTTTCTTTTCTTTTTCCCTCTCTTTCTTTTGGCCTTGAGCTTGATCATGTAACAGTCAGGGCACTGATGGCCTGATAAGAGATCAGAGATGGCCTTGGGAGATGAAGATCAAACACTGATATTGCAGTGCCTCTGTTCCTTCCTCTACACTGGAAGTTTGCGTGCTATGTGAATTAGGAAAATATGGTTTGACAGATAACAGTGCCCTCTCTGTTGTTCACGCCTTTTTCTTTGAAGCTCATGCCTTGATCTATCCACTCATTCTCTCTTCCTCTCATTCAGAATAGTCTGTGCTCCATTCATTATATTATGCTTTTTAAGTATTAAAGAGATGGAAACCTGACAAAGGGAAAAAAGTTCAACTTAGATTTTGAGGGCCTGCAAAGTTTTTCCATGCATGTAAAGTAGAAATGACACCTTTCATGTATATTTCTTTTAGTTATATATATATATATATATATATATATATATATATATATATATATTTTTTTTTTTTTTTTAGCTAGTTTGGGCTCATATATTTGGGCTCATATATTTTTTACCAATGCTCTTTCTCGCTCTCTCTCTCTTTCTTCTTTCTGATTCAGCCACTGGTCCTATTCCTCAGACGGTAGTGTGTGCCAGTTACTAACCCTTGCATCTGATGGAGAAAAGAACCCCAGTGCTTGCAAGGATGGTAAGCATGTGTTTAGAATATATAGAATATACACTACCTTTTACAAGTTACAAGTTTTTTTTATTTTTATTTATAAATTCATACTTCTATTTTGCAAGATGTGTTAAAATGATTAAAAGTGACAGTAAAGACATTTATAATGTTTAAAAAGGTTTCTGTTTCAAATAAATTATTTGAAATTATTTAAAGATTTCATATGTTATTTTGAACTTTTATCTTTAAATAAGCCTGAAAAAATCAGCATATTAGAACTGATTTGTAACATTGATTTCTAAAGGATCATGTGACACTGACACTGTATGTTTGATTAAATAAATGCAGCATTGGTGAGAAAAAGACACAAAAATCTTACAGAACCCAAACATTTGAATGGTAATACAATATATAATATAATATAAATCGTTTTTTTTTTTTTTGTTAAAATTATATTATATTATATTATATTATATTATATTATATTATATTATATTATATTATATTATATTATATTATATTATATTATATTATATTATATTATCATTGAATAGTATGACAATGAAGTCACCTATGGGATGTGCTCATTAGAATAATTTGCTTTAAACCGATATCATCACCCAGTTTGTTTGATATGCCTCCACCGCCTCCACCGAGCACACTTACTTTAAAGCTCATTAATGTGCAAACCTGCCTCAATTGGTACTCTCACTCCCTTTCTCTTAGTTTCAAACAATATTTGGCTCAGTTTGGATTAGCACTGGCTGTCTAATCCGTTATTAAGTCTCTCTTCTATTAATCTATGATCGTGGTGGGCGGTGTGTTCTCCAGGCTGATTAATCTTAGAGTCTGAGGCAGTATGGGCTCTCTCAGCTCTTCAGTCACCCTGTGCTGCTCACCTGCACTCGAGACTGTCCCCTGGTGGCCCCTCATAAAGCTCCCCCAGTTCCTCAATGGAAACTCATCCGGCCGCAAGCAGACATTACTGATGAACCCGAGGGTATGTAAGATGTGTGTTTTTATGTTTTAATTTCTCATGTATTTATTATGATATATATTATGATATTCATATCATAATTCGTATTGTTGAAAATTATGATATATAATTGCTCTGGTTGGATCAAAAATGTTTATGCTCTTTAGAATCCCCTGTTCAGAAGCCAGAGCAGTTCGTTGAAGTTTCCAGCCCCTTTATCAAAATCAAATTCATGACTATGGCTGCACATGACATGTAAACTGTGTGTGTGTGTACTGCAGATTGTGCTGCCAATTACAGTACATTTCAGCCAAAATAGCCAAGCTAAGCTGAAAACTATCCCTTAGAGAAAGTCGCTAATGTATTTACTTGCAGTATAGAATCATTTACAGGCTTCACATGCAGGTGTTTAACTTAATAAACCACCTTTATTGCTGGCAAATCATAGGATGCATTTCCGGGGATAGTTTTCAGAATTGAATGTAGGCATTGTCAGGGGAGGACAACCAGAAATACTGGGTATGTGACGAAGCTCAAGGTGTAGTTAACCTAAAAATAAAAACCCATTTACTCACCCTCATGATTTTCCAAAAATGTTTGACTTTCTTTTATGTTAAAAAATAAAATTCTGTTTAATTCGACAAACACAACTACTCATTTAAAACCATAAGACTGACTTGTAAACCAATTTGTAAGTCATTAGAAAGAACTGACTCAAAAGAGTGATATATGTGGAAATCAGGCATCACTAGTTCTGATTCTGAACAGTAGTGATTCTACTGCCAAACAGTTATGTACTGTATGTATATTTATGTTAATTTCTCTGTACACTATGTGGTATTGAGTACTTTTTCATATCAATCAATCAGTAATACACAGTTTCTCAGATCTGTCAGTGGAAAACCTGAACGTAATGGAAAAGTTTTGGTATGTCAAAACTGAACCAAATGGCATGTCTGCTACCCACCAGACATGGATTATCTGTGTGTGTGTGTGTCCAGGGCCGTTCTATTCCCAGCAATACACTACCAATTAAGATTACATTAGCACTCTGAGTGCCAATAGCAGTAATTGGTTGTGTGGGAGAGTCAAATGGACAGAGACTGTGCTGAGGTTCTCATTGTGCTGCTCTCGAGCACAAAACAGCATTCAGTCGCACTTAAGTAGTCTGAAACTCTTTAGACCAAAAGAAATTTATGTTTAACCTCAAAAATTGGTGGTTTTGTTTTGCATATTTTTCGGATACAAACACAAAATAGTTAGGCTTCTCATTACATGCCATATTTGTGTGTGCGCGTGTTTGTGTGTGTGTGTGTGTGTGTGTGTGTGTGTGTGTGTGTGTGTGTGTGTGTGTGTGTGTGTGTGTGTGTGTGTGTGTTTAGGGAACAGGTGTAAAGAGGCATGGGTATAATTCTAATCAGGCCTCCTTTTCTGAAATGGATAATAGTGAAGATGACAACACTAAGAATGACATCACCCAAAACGTCTTAATACACAGGATGCCACTGAAGTGTTGTGAAATACTATTACAATCTCAAATAACTGTTTAAAATATAAAAAAACTGAATTTTCAGCGGCAATTACTCCAGTCTTCACATGATCCTTCAGATATCTTTAATATGTTGATTTGGTGCTCAAAAAACAAATTATCTATGCTGAAAACCATTCTGCCACTTAATAGTTTTGTGGAAACAGTGATAATGTACACATATACAGTATATCATAATTTAAATGTTCTGTAGGATTATAAATGTCAATTTCAATCAAATAATAAATATACATTTAAAAGTGTAAAAGTATGCATTACTTTCAAATCTTACTAACCCAAACTTTTGAAGTTATTTTATGTCATGTGAATGTTTACTGCTCTCTCTGAACAGATGCAGTCGAGGGTTTGACTGTACTCCAGGGGTTGCACTGTGTGTGGTCGTGTGTTTCAGTTTATGCCATCTGTACAAGCAGTGTGCATTAAAATGTTCTGCTCTCTGGCTGTGGTGTGACTGGTGGCCGGGAGGCCGAGACAGGCTATGACATCCTCTAACGCCTCTCTCTTTCCAGCTCCAATGTCACTCTGCCTGTCTCACTAATCAAGAGAGCGCCTTTGGCAGATCCAGCATTAGAGAGATAGAGAATGGTAAAACACCTGTGCCTCGATGCATAAAAGGACAGGTCATGTCCTCGGAATGATATAAAAAGCAGCACAATTAGCCTGTCAGTCATCAGCGTGGATGTCGCACAAGGGGTTCAGCTTAGATCGGACTGAGACGGATAGCTTCCGTGTAGTTTGTAGAGTGTCCATGTGTGCCTGTGGGATCTAACTGGATTGATGTACCCTTACAGGAATAGTTCGCAAAAAAATAAAATCATTAATGCATTGGGTATGAACAGTAGCTGGTTTACCGCAGTAATGTGTGGAATGCACCCTGAGGTGTTTACTACCATATTAAAAAATTACATTAACATTGCTAGACTGCTGGTTTTCTTCTATCCCACTCACTCCCCTCTGCTCTCCATTCCTCTCTCCTCTTCTCTTCACCTCAGATCTGTGGTGAGTCACAGTCTATCTCTGAATCACTGGCGCTGTCGTTCGTTAGACATGGCATAGAGAGAGCCCCTAATTGTCCTCCACATTTAAGTTGCACAGTCGGACGACTCCTCTGGCTTTAAAAAGCTTTCTAAGTGACCCGAGGTTGGGTTCAATCATGGGGGAAAAAAAGCACATTGGAGGAATGTTTAAGGCCTTTAGCTGGATTGTTTCCATGGAATCACAACAGGTTACTTAAAGAGTAAAAAAAAATTAATCGTTTTATAAAAAGGTGTTTCAGTTAGCGAGTAAAGCCTGCCATGTTAATCAAAGCTGTGTCCCCTTATCCTGTCAGCTCTTTTTTATTTATTTATTTATTTATTTATTTTTTATCAAACCTGTGTCCCCTTATCCTGTCACCATTCGAGTGTCCTTAATGTTTATGGCACTCACTCTCCTGTGAGCAGTTCATTGAAGGAGAAAACCCTTTCTGGTTCGAGTCCAGATGTCAGATTAGAGGATTTTTCATTGGGTTCTGGAAGCCAAACGGGCTCAGCACATGCTGACTGGATGAATGTGGACATCCTCTGTCTACACTGCTTTCCTCTGCCCTCCTCTGCCATGTCTCTCCCAGCTCACCCTCTGCACTTTTTATCCCTCCATTTCCCCACCCTGTCATTCAAACACATGGAAAAAGGACGACAGCATCGCCAATGGTGAGACGTGTAAGCAATGCCATGGCTCAGTCCGCCCTGTCATTCAAACACATGGCATTCACTGTAATATATTGTATATGTATAATGCTCATATTCACCAGTTATGTTTGGTGGTATGTGTTACCTTTCGCAGTGAGCAGTAATTTTGAGGTTGAAAGCTGTCCTAGAAAGACCTCAAGCGAAATATTTTTATTCAAATAATCCATGCCATCATTTACAAGTTTTTTTCAGTTGGAAGACTGAGAAAGCATTACTCGTTTTCAGTTGAGTGCTTCTGTAACAATGTGCAATACAATGAAAGTGAAGTGAAAAGAATGAATTTGACAGATTAGGCAGATGATAATTCGCCTCACTTATCACCCTCAAGTCATTGTTTAGCTATCAGAGCAGTTAGGCTAATAGTTGCTGTAATGATATGATAGCTGGCTGCCTTCACAATTGCACTTTCTCATTTATCCCTCTCTTCCTCCATCCAATCCATCTTCTTTTCATCAGCACAAATATAGATGCACACACACATAGACGCATAGCATCATCTCTATCTCTGTGATCGTTATCATGTGCTCGCCCCTCATCACGACAGGCCAATTATGTGCTTTCCCAGATAGCCCAGTGTGTTGCTTAGTAACACCTGTGGATAAGTAAATGGAGTGAATGGCTTTGCTACAGTATCTATGTAATCATGGTCTAATACGTCAGCATATCACACTGAGTGCAGTGATTTCAAGCTGCAATATATAACAGTATTTTGCAAAATTGGCATAATGACACAAATAAAAGAGCATTTTTATAAATTCAGTACAGTGCCTGATTGGCTAAATGAGCTTTACTGATTGGTACCACTGAGTTAATCATGGTATATTCATGAAAAGTATTTTTTTAATGACTCATTTGCAATGTTTGAGAGTTATTGCTAACTTGACTACATTTTTCAGTAGTGTAACATTAGATTGTCTGTTTTTAAAATAGTAACAAGCTACTTTCTAGTAAGTTGCAGTGGCAAAACGCTGTTGTTGCTTCATTGCTGGGACAATAAACACAAATGAACCCTCTTCAAAAAAATGAATCACTGATTCACTGTCAGCCTAGAAAGCTAATCTATCCTAGAAAAATATTTTATGCTGGTTTAAAATATTTCATTTTTATTCTCAAAGTAGTTGATTGCCTAAACTTCCACATATATACAGTCGTCAAGAAATGAAAAATTCGCTATTTTCTAAATACATGTTATTTATCTTATTGTGGACAAATCATCTATGCTGTAAGTCTGCCCCTGTTCATTCAACAAGGATGCATAGAACCAAGTCCTACCCTACTTTTTTTCTTTTCAATAATCCTTTTCACATGGAGGCATGTGGCAATACAGCTCAAAAGATTTGTCACTACTTCTGTTTCATCACGACTTTAAATTTTGAGTAGCTTCCCCAACAGTGGGCATCAAAGTCCCATTATGAGGCCCTTTATAATGACAGCTACACAATGCTAAAAAAAGTAAGATTGTCAATAAGTTGTTATTTTACAGAAAATTTTCTTGATTTACTTCCATAGATCTTTGAAAGTGCTGTATAAAGTGTAAGACTCAAATTTCTTCTTATTTTTTTTTTTCTGTAGTAGCCATATAGTATTTCTCTGTTTATTTGGAGAATCTAATTTCAAACACCTTAGAAATTTACATATCACTTCAGGCCTTTATTACTTGATAATGTAATGCAGCCTTACTATTTCAACACTCAAAAAGACAAGGTCATTAATGTGTATTCCTACCAGCATTTCATTGTTTACTTGTTATGTAGTAGACTATTGTATAACACTTTTTTTTTTTCAATCTCCAAGATAAAGAAGAAGTGAAGTCAACTTCAGGCCCTGACAAAGAGACAGACGTAAAAGATAAGGAGAGGCTGCAGACAGCCAAAGAGTCCAGTGGTGCATTGCTTCTCTCCCAGGATGCATTAGCATCAGACAAACCCCCACTGCTGGAGACCTGGGTGGATCTGCTCAACTTCACTAAATGCTTCCAGTAAGGGTCAGTCATCTCTAGCAATAGTCAAAGCAAGTGGTTCTCAATTTCAGTCCTCGCGTACCACCTCCCTGCACATTTTGTATGTTTCTCTTATCACTTCAGATGTTTTTTCTGTTCAACCGTAAGTGCCCTGCGAAGTGGACATCGCAGGATATTCTGCCATGATTCCAGTTTAAAGGGAGCGTATATTTAAAGGGTATTAAAGTGTGCGAGACTTGAATTTTTAAATAGTTTATTTACAGAGATATATTATGTCACACTTCACACTTCTGTGTTTTGTCTTGTGTGTGTTGAGACACTGCAGGTCGTGGCATACCGCAAATCCATGAATGAATTTTCTAAAGTGAAGTAAACTTCAACAGATTTCCCGTGCTCAGGGAGTAGGGAGCACTGAACACTGTGTAGGGACCCTGTCAATCAGAATACACAGTTCTCTTCTGACAAGCTGGTTATCTGAATCAAGTGTGTTAAATAAGAGAGACATGCAAAATATGTAGAGCGGTGGTACACGAGGACTGGAATTGAGAATCACTGGTGTATGGCATATTATGCAAATCCTTTGCTATTTTGTCACATTAACTCCTCGTATTTAAATTCCTATTAAGCTGCGAGCTACAATATGCTAATAATGATGTGTTTTGCAGGATGTTGCTGATTTGTACGAAGCCAGATATGTATGCACATCAATGTAATACATCATACTTTAAGGTAGGGTTTTGAAGGAAAAGACAAACTTTATATGTGCCTGCATAGTAATATTTTTACTAGTGTGTACTTTAATAAATATTCTTTTTGTTTTTACATTTGGGATTACATTTGATTATAATTACATTTGAGTAGCAACATCAACTTAAAAAAGCAGTAAAAACATTAATATTGTGAATTATTATTATAATTTAAATGACTAGTTTCTATTTTAATATATCATAACATGTAATTTATTCCTATAATGGCAAATCTTAATTTTCAGCAGCCATTACTCCTCTCTTCAGTGTCACGTGATCTTTCAGAAATCTTTCATATTTTGTGCCCAATGAGCATTTCTTATTACAATAACAATAACAAGTATGCTGTTTAATATATGTGATGCACTTTTTTTCAGAATTCACCAACGAATAGAAATTTCAAAAGAACAACATTCATTTGAAATAGAAATCTTTCGCCATTATAAATGCCTTTACTATCACTTTTGGTCGATTTAATGTGCCCTTGCTGATTTTTTTTTATTATTTATTTTTTTGTGCTAATATAAACCTCTGTAGATGGATAAGTAAGCAACATGCCATATTAAAGGGGCAAGATTTAGGGATAACCAGAGTTATTATTTTAGCCTTTATTTTTTATTTTTTGACTGGCTAAAAAAACTGCTTTTTAATTTAAAGTGCCACAACCACACACAAACAGTTTACTTAATGAATAATAATAAAAAAAAAAAAATCTAATGCCTACTTACCTGTTACTCTTAATGAGCCCGTAGCTATGGTAACTAATTTGTTTTCCTCTACGGGTGGGCTGGGCCTACTTGCTGACTGTATTTATGACATTCAGAATATGTTATCATAAAAACACCTACAGTAATACAAAAATCAACTAAACCTGTTGTTGTGGCATTTGTAATGGTGCTTGGTATAATTATGGTATCTGTGGTGGGAGGGATGTTTTGTATTAGGAAAGAACATGAAAGTGACTCAATTCTCTGTTAGAACTCCATTTCCTCTCGACTATCTGCTACTGCATTGTCCAACACTGTGGCCTCCGCCCACTCTGTGTCCGCTCCTGCTAGACAACCTGATTTGACTGGAATTGTTCACACACAGGTACACATACACACACAATGGGAGTTTTTGATAGCCATGCTGTTTTTGCTCTTCTCTCCCCATTCTGCTCTAATGCTGGTGAGCTGGACTTTTTTTCAAACCTTATCCCCTGAGAACATGTAGTTTGATTTAATATTTGGTAATTACTGTGAGGTGAGAGTGTGTGTGTGTGTGTGTATTCTGTAGAATTTTTTTATGTTATTTATTTATTTATTCAATTCTATTGTCTTCTGAGATACATACAAAACCGAGACGCATTAATGCAGTATGTGCTGATGCTGTCCCATTCTGTCCATTGTTCTTGCTTCTCTCAGTCTGCAGATGGGAAAGGTACTCACTTCCTGTTTGTAGATAGTCTGTTACCCACAGAAATTGTAATTGGTTTCTCAGCTTCGGTGCACTGGGGAGAGAGTGTGGAAGAGAGTAAGGACACATAGACATACTATACACACTCAGTTTGTCTGTTCACAGCAACAAGAATGCTGTCTAAAGTGTGTGTCTGTTTTGTGTTCAGAAAAAAGGAGTCATCAGCCAGGCCTGGTTCTCTAACAGCTAAGCCTTTCTCGTGGAAAAGCATCGTCTCTGAACTCCCCCGTGGTGCAGATTCAAACTACTGCTAGTAAAGCTGTGTTGCTCTTGCTTCCTCCTGGGTAACTATATTTGCTGAATATATTTTGCTGAATTTTAAGCAGCCATTACGCTTGTTTTCAGTGTCTCATGATCCTTCAGAAATTATTCTAATATATTGATTTGGAGCTCAAGTAAAATTTCTTATTATCCATGTTGTAAACTGCTGTGCTCATATTTTTTTTTGTGGAAACTATGCTATCTTTTTTCAGAATATAAAGTTTACAAGCACAGCATTTATTTGAAATAAAAATAAAATGTAAAATAAATGTCTTTACTGTTACTTTTTATCAAATGAATGCATCCTTGCTTAAAAAAGTATTCATTACTTTAAGAGAGAGAAAAAAACCTTTTGTATTTGAAAATACACCAAAAATCTAAAAAAAACACAAAAAAAAATCAATCAAAAAAAATTAGAAAAATACATATAAAAAAAAATGAATAATTAAAAAAAAAAAAAAAATCAGTTAAGTTACTTCGCTATTTCAGCTCACTATATGATCAAATAGACCTTAGTAAAGGTAGCACCATCTTTTATTTTTGACGGCAATGTAAATGAGGTTGTGAGGAATGGAAGTACAGTGTGTTCATTGAATTGTACTATTGTTTAATTGTTCAGCTGACAAAACATTTTCCAAAAGACTTTCAGCAGACAAAAACCCCATAAAACATCTTTGGAAGTTGTGATTTGTCAAAATGAGATGTGATGTAGGACCTTCACCATTGCAAATACATCCTCATTTCCATCCATATAAAATATTAGGCCAGATGTTCTTGCATCAGTTGGAGCTCAAGGTGCAATTTGGAGCATTTTCAAATCATGCAGTGATTCATGTTAATATCTTTTGCAATCTAATATATTGATAATATATTATGTAATGTGTCATATATATATATAATATTTTTATATTAAGAACTTGAAAAACAGAATTGTTTTCAGTCGACATTGTGATGTGAACTGTTGCAGTAGTTCAAATCCGACAAAAAGCTCTCACCATTACTTCCAAGGATCATGTAATGTATTGCGTTCTCACTTAGGAGCTCAGAACAAAGGAGAGAGATAAGAAGATGAGCTGAGATATAGAAAGAGAGAGAGAGAGATATGACCCAGTCTGCTATTTCTAGCAGCATAGTGGCCTAAAAGCTGGAAGCCTACATTCAGAGGTCACACTGAAGTAAGAGGAGGGCCAAGTGTAGGCACGTTTATTGTTTTTGACGATCATACATTCAAAAAAAAAAAAAAAATGAAAAAGAATCAGATTTTACCAAAAGGCCATATCTTGCTTTTGTTCTCTCTTTCTCTATCTCAACCTCATACTGTTCTGTTAAACTCCTCAGTGATGAGA
This sequence comes from Cyprinus carpio, assembly GCF_018340385.1. NCBI lineage: Eukaryota > Metazoa > Chordata > Actinopteri > Cypriniformes > Cyprinidae > Cyprinus > Cyprinus carpio. The sequence continues at coordinate 17,304,397 of NC_056591.1, read as the reverse complement.
AATCCTGATTTATATCAACAAATTATGTAAAGCTAATATGTTATTGCAGAGCCGGCCTAGTTCTGAGGGGGTTTATGAGGGTGCTAAAAATGCGTATGAGCAACTTCAGTTGAAATTGTAATAATAGCTTTTATCAGCAAAGGAGATTTTGCTGACTGCAACCTGCTGTACATGTACGAAATCCTTACATCATCACTAGTAACAGTGCATGAGCTTGCTAACGAATTTGAAGTTGTGAATAAGGAGTATTCTGCCAAATCCATACCCGAGAATCTTCTTTGCTAGCTCAGTCTTAATAGGCCATGTGCTTCAATCTTAGCCATATGATAATCACATGCTAGATATATGATTCCAATAGCATCAGCATTTACTCCTGGTTATAAGTGTGAAGGCATGACTATAAAATTGATATAAATAGTTCATATAGATCCAGCGATTAAATTTAGATAAACTTACTGTATTCAGTTTTACAATGTAACATTACAGAGCATCACCTATTTAAAAAACACTATAAAATTTCACACTGATCTTATCTAATCAAATTTTTTTTTTTTTCTCATTAGGCATCATGTTCTTCATGTGCACATAAGTGCTTCATTGGCTGTCCACCTACATCTCTTCAGCATGTCTTCTTTCGTGTTTGGTGATGAGGAGACTGTTATGCCACATCTTGACAAGGCATGCATAAATTAACACACACATACACTCTAAGTTGCAACGACTAGTCAGTCAATTGTAAATGTATTAGCACATTTTCTATATAGCAGCAACCAGATGATAATTCCTCTGTCCACAAACCTCAGGGTGTCGTTGGCTTTATGCCAAAAAAAAAAAAAAAAAAAAAAAAAAAAAAAAAAAAAAAATATATATATATATATAACAAACCATATATATATATATATATATATATATATATAATACATTTGCACTCTTGTGCAAAAAAAAAAACAAAACAAACCAGTTGTTGCACCTCATTTCTTTTCTGCCTTTGTCTAGGAGAGTCTGAGGTTTTGTGAACATGCTGTAATAATAATGAAAGCCCTGGGTCAAGTGATTAGCTGCTTCTCAGATCAAGAGGAACTACCATCAACCACCAAAGAACTCGAGAAGACCCATGGTGTAGGCATACAGCAACAAAGGGTGGGTTATACACATAGGCCTGGTGCTATGGGACGGCGTCTTGCACCATTTGTTATACCCCTGTGTAACCAAAACTTTGTTTATAAACGAACTATTTTGCATTTCCTTTTGAATTTTAACAGCCATTTAAATACCTTCATTATTTTTATTCTTTCAGAATTTGAAACTGAGCTATTTGACTCATCACCGATGTTCACAGCACTGGACCAGCGAGTTGCCGTGAAATGTCATTGCTAATCTCTTGAATTTTCATTCTTAATATTTAATTATTTTTTTAATTGTTAAAGTGGAAGTCATTTTAAGTTAAAGTTTTTAATTAGTTTTTTGATTCAGCAAAACTGTGCAACCTACATTTATAGTAAATGTAACAGTGACAAATGTGTGCCCACTTTTTTAATTAAATTTTAGGATTGTTTGTGGTTTTATTTAGTTTTTGTTGTTTTGTTTTATCAAACCATGCAACTCACATTTTTGTCACTACTAAACTGAATAATAAATGACAATGCTTTATATCAGATTTTGAATTGCCTCATATTTGATAAAATTTGCATAATTGATTTTGTAATTTTCCTGTTTGTTTATTATGACTTTGCATTCCAAATACATATTTTGTATGCTTGTATGTCTATTATATTTGTCTCATACAGGTGTTCAATGAGGCTGTGTATCATATGTTTTGCTCTGCTCTGGGGTGGAAACTGACCTCTGAGGAGCTGTTTGCGGTACAGACTTTGACAGGAGACCCATCGCCACATTTCAGCAATGATAAAAAAAGTCTTGAATGCACGATCAGGTGAATGTTGGGCTAACGGACACTCTCTTTCACCTATTATAGCATTATAACACGTGGTTCATCCTGACTTTATGTACTCATGTGTTTTTTCTCCCTCTAAAAGATGACACTCCAGGGGGCTGGAATGGCAGGCAGGCCACAGTGTTGCAGGCAGGTTGGAAAGGATACCTAGTCAGGGAGATCCTCACTGCAGCAAGAACAGGTAAAGTCCAGCTTTACTTGAAATAGATATAATAATACCTGGTGTAGATGGAAGAGTATAGACTGTGAATTCAAGAATTTATGCCAATTGTCTTTGCGATCTGATTCATACTGTGACAAGTCAGCTGCCTCCCCCCAATTATCAACCTCACCCGTCCCTTAATCGCCGCCCTTCACCAGGCTCCCGGCATGAGTGGGTATGTGAGGAGGGGCGCTGAAATATCCAGGGCTGGCGGCGTGTGATGAGGCCGGGAGCATGTGCGGCCGCCGGACTCCGCCCCTTACCTGGGCCCTTCCTTCCTGAACACTGCCCCACCTACACAAACCCCGCAGCACAACGAGGACACCAGATTCCCTATTTATTCTGAACACTTTACTCCTTTGGACACTTTATTCCCTGTTTTTGTTGCTTTTCTGTTAATAAAAGCCACTCCGAGGCCTGACGCCACACCCACTGTGTCTTTCGTTTGCTCCTCCCGCCACAATACCCATTCTCTAGTGGTCAGTTACGTCTGACATCTGTTCTGTGGGGTTTTATGTTCTTGAGAGAGAGAGAGTTGCAAGGCCCTGGAGCTCATACTTATCAGTGTAGCTTCTAGTCATTCTAAGCGAGTATGACAGCAGAGAGAATAACACGCCTCTCCATCTCTCTCTCTCCATCTGGCTCCATACCTCCAAGCTTCACTCCATCCCCAGCCTGACAACATGAGTGACACGGAGAGTGGCCGAGGGAAGGAAAGAAAGAAAGAAAGAAAGAAAGATGCAGCAGTGTCGGAAAGGATGAAGGGAAAGTGTGAGAGGAAGCAAGATGAATATTTCAGGAAGCAATAGCATCCGGGAAGCTCAAAGAATCAAAACACGCAAGCAGTCTTTAAAGATCCTAGTATTGCTCATCAAGCTCTATTTACCTCAAACAACTAATTTATTGTGTGAAAATTACAGTGTAGATCCAGCAGTCACAAACAGATGAATGGGACTCTATTCAGTAGACTTTGAAAGTGCGGTTGGATGGATCATGATTTTCCACAGCTGATTCAGATTTTTTTTACAAGCAAATGGGCCGATTCTCATACCAGTTGCCTTTTTTTATTGTTTGAGCAAGAAACAAAAATGAATGAATTAAATGTTTCCTTGCTCTATCACAGGTTTAACTGGACTAAAATATGAATATTTGTAGTCATTTGACATTAGAGACAACCAAAGATGCTACATACATACTGCATGAACAGTTTCTTTTCAATTAGATTGTGTAATTTCAAGATTTAAGGCCAAAACAGAATGGTCTGACTTTGTGAAATTATGCTACATAAAACATACCTCTACAAAACAAAAACAGTTACCTTCAGAGAAACATTCATATAAACCTCCACCTCTATTTTAATATTTAGAATTTCTGTCCAATATTTCAAGCATTACTAACAGTGCTTGCTTTGCCTGTGTACATAGTTTTATCTGCTGGTGCGTCTGCTCTCTTCTTTGCATCAGTCTTCAGTGAGTCTGACTCTGGCCTCTGTTAACATCCTGTTTACAGACTTAGTCATTTTTCCACACATTTTACATTTTGGGAAATTATTGCAATGCAGTTTGTGTGGACATCCAGAACATAGATTGCATGAAATAAAACAAAAAACCGACTGGTTGCTGATTGTGTGTTTGGAGCAAATTGTCAACCAGTGCGATTTAAAAGATTTGCCACTAAACTATGAATTTATTCCACATTTTTAATTTTATGAGCTGGTTGTGCATAAAAAAATAAATAAAAAAAAAACAGTTACAGTTATCTTTATTCTTAATCTTTAGCTCATTAATTATCTTACTATTTTGTTTTTTGAAAGTACTAAAATTACTACAAATATATGAAATGCCAAAAATAAATAAATAAAAATGACAAGCACATTAGATTACAAAAAAAAAAAAAAAAAAAAAAACGTGTCCTCTCCTTGGCTGATGTTATTCTCTATATCGTTCTCTATAAGAGTTTCTGTTATTATGACTTCCACTCACAAATGAGCCTCAGAACTGTTTGTCTCCTACCTGCCAGTGCGAAATTAATTTAATTTTAGGGGCATTCTTCTTTCTAGCTCTCATTTGGCAGTAGACGGGCAGATATAATAAATAAAATTTTATGTGAGAGGAGAGCAGAATATTTCAACGAACAAAACCAGACTTAGCTGGTAAAATTATTGGCATTATAGAAGCAGAGGGATAGAGATTTGTTGAGTTCATTTATCTGTCACAGAGGCTTTTCTGCATCATCTTTTAATCTAAAACTGGGCCAAATCTAACCATGTTATCCAATCCGGTTTCACAGCACCAAGGTGAACGTTGTGGGTTTTTATGAGTGCTTATTACTGTGTGCTCATGTTTGTTTGTGTTCTTAGGCACCAAAGAAAATTTGAGCGTCGCTAAAACTCTGCAGCAGATGTGGGCTCCCGTGGAATCAGATCTAGAGAAACATGTCGTATCTTTACTGAGGTGAATTAATCATTTTGAAGAATCATTTCTCTCCTCCATTGTGTCTCTCGGTGGTCCCATCTGCTGTTTACTGCCTGTGTGCCTGGCTTTAGATGCGGGCAGGGACAGTCTGTAGAGAGTGACCTCTGGCCTGGGGGGTGAATGTGGCATGTGTCTGAGCTCAGTGGGTGGGTGGTATCTTCTCCCAGCACTTGTAGCCTAACCTAGTCAACTCTTGACAATCTGGGTGTCATAGGTCAGTTTTCGTCTGCTTGAATCTTTATCCAATTCTAAGTGTGTATTTCTGGTAGACACATGGTTGCTAATGGTGAAGGAATAGCAGAGCTGTACCCCTGTGGAGAGGATGAGTGCAACAGAATAACGTTCACTAACTATTCAGTGCCCATACCAGAGGTAGCAAACTCCTGGATTTTGATCTTCAGGCCAGGAACACTTATTTTACACTTACAGCAAAACAATAGTTTTCCAAAACAAACAAACAAACAAACAAACAAAAAAACACTTTTATTAATAAAATGCATGCATTGAGCTCAATGTTTGCTTGTATACTTATTTAAGCAATTTTTCCTGTCTATTCTCATTTCCAGTGAGGTGTTTCATGTTCCTAAAACATGCTGCTTGTTCCTAAGATCTCCTCCCTTCTTCATGTATGTGTTGTGCATGTCATCAATAATGACACTTTAGAGGAGATACCCAAAGTCTTTAACAGGGTGGAGCCATACATATACCCACTGAATAAGGTTTGTCTCTGTCAACGGGACAACTCCTCTCCATGTTTTTTTCTTTTTTTAAACTTATACATTCGCTTTTTATATTGTATTTCTTCTGTTTCACCCTCCATAGGGTGGTTATATGTTTGTAGCTGAGACACATACCGGAGACATGCCTATGATTGGAGGAGAATGGCGAATGCGTCTAATTGGTTGCCGAGAACCCCTGCCACAGCTGGCCAGAGAAACACCAAGCAATAATTTTTCTGTAAAAGAGTTCAAAGGTTACTACATCCCTAATCAAAAGAGCATCATCTGCAGGTTAGCACACACATAAAGCGTAATAGCTAATATGTATATATTATGTTGAAGTTATTTTGTAAGCACTGCAGAGCTCGAAATTACTATTTAGGTTTTAGCTTTGCACACCATTACAGTGAATAGATATTTTGGACAGTCAGTTGTTGCATCAAGACCGATCTAAACTTTGTGTGGTTTTTCTGCCAGGCATGTGGTAAAATTTTCCATTGATCACAATACTACTGTGCAGTTTCAGACTTCAAAATCAGATGTCTACTTTAAACTCAGTATCCTAGACCAGTAGTTCTCAACCACATTCCTGGAGGACCCCCATCACTGCACATTTTGCATGTCTCCTTAATCAAATACACCTGATTCAGGTCACCTGCTCATTAGTAAAGAATTACTGACTTGAAATGGGTGTGTCAGACAAAGGAGACATGCAAAATGTGCAGTGCTGGGGGTCCTCCAGGAATGTGGTTGAGAACCACTGTCCTAGACCACGAGAAAGAGGTCGCCAGCAGTCAGGGCAAAGGGCATGTCATCATTCCATTCTGCTCCTTCTTAGCCAGCAATGGTTTGTACACACACACACACGCACACACGCACACACACACACACACACACACACACATATATATACATATATATATATATATATATATATATATATATATATGGGCTACAGCAGCAGAAGACCATACTGGGTGCCGATCCTGTCGGCTAAGAACTGGAAACGGAGGCTACAGTTTGCACAGGCTCACCAAAATTGGACAATAGAAGATTGGAAAAACGTTGCCTGGTCTGATGAGGCTCGATTTCTCCTGCGACATTCAGATGGAAGGGTCAGAATTTGGCATAAAGAACATGAAATCGTGGATTCATCCTGCCTTGTCTCAATGGTTCAGGCTGGTGGTGGTGGTGGTGTGGGGGATACTTTCTTGGCACACTTTGGGCCTCTTAGTACCAACTGAACATCGTTTAAATGCCACAGCCTACCTGAGTATTGTTGCTGACCATGTCCATCCCTTTATGACTACATTGTATCCATCTTCTGATGGCTACTTCCAGCAGGATAATGCACCATGTCTCAAAGCTCTTATCATCTCAGACTGGTTTCTTGAACATGACAATGAGTTCACTTTAGTCAAATGGCCTCCACAGTCACCAGATCTCAATCCAATAGAGCAGCTTTGGGATGTGATTCGCATCATGGATGTGCAGCCGACATATCTGCAGCAACTGCGTGATGCTATCATGTCAGTATAGACCAAAATCTCTGAGGAATGTTTCCAACACCATGTTGAATCTATGCCACAAAGAATTAAGGCAGTTCTGAAGGCAAAAGGGGGTCCAACCCAGTACTAGCAAGCTGTACCTAATAAAGTGGCCAGTGAGTGTATAGTGGCCCCAAAAAGTAACTGGAAAATTTAGTAAACACTTAAAAATGGTATGAATGTCCTTGTATTCAACAGATTTAATTATTATTATTATTATTATTATTATTATTATTTAGATTAAAAATGATACAGAAAGTGATATAAATGGTAATTAATTAAAGATCAACTTAAACGTAAAATTAATTATAATTCGTAGATGAAATTAAGAAAAGTATTCGTACACTTATTGGTTGTCAAACCAGTATGACTTAAGTGTCCAAATAACTTTGGGGCAGCTGTAGATGTGCAGGCATTTTTAAACAGACACATTCACATATGCACATATTTCGACACTTAAATAAATCCCAGATACAGTCTGTCACTCACAGACTGTGATGTTCCTGTAGACTCACAAAAACTAAGGTATAGTTTGTATTCCTTTCTTTTCCTTTAGTCCAAGTGTTCTTGTCAACCCACTCCACATTTTGTCTTAACACATAGTCACTTTAAAAAGTCACTGTTTCAGTTACTTAGATACAGCCTGACTCTGCCAGCTTTAGAGTGTATTTATAGGGTGTTCATTTATGTGCGTGTGTGTTTTGTATGTGTGTATTGGTTGCAGGCTGTTCTGTGGCCCAGTCAGGGGCGAGGCAGGATCAGGGCAGCCTTACAGCAGAAGGGAGAGTGACAGGAGGAGGCGGAAGTAAGGAGTGACCAGCACCCTAAAGACACACTGGTACCTGTCATCACAGACAGCTTCTGCTGTCACTTTAGTGTGTGTGTGTGTGGTAGCATTCTGAACTCCAAGTTACAAGTTTTTTTTTTTTTTGGTTGTTTATATATTGAAATCAATCTGGATTGCTGATCTCTTTTATATTTGACATGTACTTTTGTTCATGAACTGAAATTTTTTTTTTTTTTTTTCTGACTTTTTATGATTGTGTGTATGTCTTTAGTTGCAGAATCAGAATGAGCTTTATTGCCAGGTATGTTATCACATACGAGGAATTAGTTTTCATGACAGAAGCTTCTGCAGTGCAACAGAATGACAGTGACAGAAACTCAAGAGACATAGAGTGCAATGACATGAGGGGTACGGTCAATCATACAGAAGATGCTAATTGAAAATGCAGTATATTGTATGATATAAGTATAATAGTCTTTTCTTCATTGATGAAATAAAATAAGTTATAAATATGTTCTCATATATATATTTGGATATGTGCATTGTTGGTTGATAGAAACATTTTGTTTCTATTTTAGTGACTACTTTTTGCATTTATATTTAGTTTTCATTGATTATAACCGCTACACAAATTGCACCAAAGACAGATGTGACACTTTATAAGACTGCTTCATGAAATAATACCAAATTACAATAAAAATTTGACTCGATCACTTTTTGCCAAAGCACATCAATACTGCATACTGTTGTACTTTTTGACAGTAAAATGTGCTAAAAATGTGCCTTTGCTGGTTGATCCAGCCCTTATTATTTAGACTGGATCCACTCAGTTTAGCGGCCTGCTGAAGAAACATCTCACGTTTTTGAGGTTTTGTATCAGCTAAACAAGATTCAGAAGTCTTGTTTTTTTTTAATCATTTTTTTTTTTTAGTAGAAGAAGCCAGGCTTGGGAAAAAAATAATAATTTTATCTGTCTTAGTTTTAATATAAATAATGCAAATCTCTTGTTTTTATTTTATTTTTATAGATTTATTTATCTTTAATGAAAGCATTTTTAACTGCTTGTTTTTGTCTTCATAATAGAATTAAATCTTTTTATTTTAATTTAAAAAAAATTTAACCTTGTCCCGGACTCATCTGGCTGTGTGTGATTTGAATCTCTGCTCATGTTTTCCCATTCAGTCTGAAGCATACTGAATAGGCTGACTCTCATCCCACCTGTGCTTCTTTTGATTAACTGAGAGCTGGCCGTCAAAAATAGAATGGAAACCTACTAAATTCATTTGCTTGTGGTAAACAGGGAAATGGATTTGCTTTGCCCTTGGATGGGTGACATAAGGCCATTTGCTGTGGGTCAGCTCAGTGGAAGAGCTGAAAACAACCTTGATTTTAGTGAGGAAAAATTAATAAGCAGGATGCTCATAGAAATGGAAATGGGATGAATTGAGATGGACGGAGAGGAAATGAGAGAGCTAGTCTATTGGATGTGTGTATTGTGGAGATGAACTAGTCTGCATGATGGCCTGGCTCCAGTAATAATATTTAGATTCTTTTGTCTTCATGATCCCTTGGTATTAAATGTATTCCTTGTGCTTTTCCTTTTTTGTTTGATTGTGAATCCATAATTAAAATGAATCTAGGTGGTTAAATACCTGGAATTTGGCTTTTATCACTGTTGTGAGTGTGTGTAGATCCATGTGTGTGCACTGTACATTCGCAAGTGTGTGCGTCACAATCCACACGTGCCTCTCATTTCATTTCCTGATAAGCTTGTGTAAATGGGTCAATAGAAAGTCGAATGAAGTTGGCTCTTGTCCTCTGGTGCCCTGGGAAGTATTTCTGGAGGAAAGAGAATTGAATTAACCCAGTTGAGTGGCTCTCAGTGGAGCAAGAGCCACCCTGAAGAGTTACTACACGCACTGATCAATAAATGCACATGGGAACAAGGCCCAGTACACTGAAGTCTGCCTGATGTTCATCAGGCACATATGGGAGGCATACAGTATGGCTGCCCTTTGGGCTTCTGACTGAAATGACCTCTATGCTTGCTTTCAGTGCTCTGTGTCTGATATTTGTGCAGGATTTTGTCGTTTTCACATATCATGTAAAAAAAATTATTAAATATTAATTATAATTGATGATATAATTCTTATCTCTCTTAAATTAAGTACAGATTCAATCCTTGCAGATGACTGTATGTTAATCAAAGCATAACTGTTAGCAAGCAATAGACTGTCCACACTCAGACACCAAAGATAGCTCCTGTTATATTGGTTCAGTCTCATATTCTCAGTGAGTTGGGATATACAGAGAGTGAGTTGAGAATAAGTGACATGTTGGTAACACTGTGCTGTCAGAGAGTACGGAATGACTTCAGTGATCAGGGTTCTATGATGGTGTCCTTATGGAAGCTGAGGGTGCCCTAAATAAACCTTCCAGTAGGATGTACCCTTACACATAGAATAACTGAAGAAGGTAAAAGAGAATTATGCTCTTTTTTTTAAATAGAGCAACACTGCCACCTAGCAGGATTTACATCTGCGTTTACTTTTCTAAAAGCCTTTGTATAAAACACTTTGTAAGAGGCTTTGTATAAAACACTTTAATAGAAAAGTTTGAAGTATTATTTTTGTGTTACTACATTCAAATTTTTATAAATAAGTACCGTTTTTAAAATGCTTGACACTTGTTGAGCCAGTGCCAAGTGCAAAGTTTTTACCAACTTAGAAATGGCTTGTTAATGAAAAGTTAACTTAATATAAACTCTTAATTTTGTTCTTATTATAAAACTTCTTACATTTACTTACTGATATGAACTTACTTGTTAATATAAATATTGACAAATGACATGCCTTATTTTGCAAAAATAAATTACAAAAATAAATCTTGTATTTAAATAAATGTATTAATTATGTATTCAAAATGACAGTCATTTTATTAGTAATAATCTTTTGACACGTTTTAGCACACTTTTAATTGAAGACCTCAGCATTTATTTTATTTTATTTTATTTTAATTTTTTCCATTCTTTATAATCTTGTCTGTTTAATCTCAATTTTTCATTGGCAGTGTTTGGGGATATTTTGGATGGCACATCCACACCTGTGAGTGCAGACCAACAAAACAAAGAGGGCCAGAAATCTGCTCCCAAATCAACCCACAAGGCCAAGGAACGAGAAAATGACAAAGAGAAAATAAAAATAACATCTAAGTCAAGCTCCAATATCAGGTCAGTACAGTATATGCATGTGTCTGTGCATATATTTTAATGTCAGTATCGAGTCCCACCTTATGTGACCCTGGTAATATATACATTATCTGAGTCCCACCATATGTGACCCTGGAGATATACATTATCTGAAAGCTGAATAAATAAGCTTTCCATTGATGATTTGGATAGGACAATATTTGGCCGAGATACAACTATTTGAAAATCTTGAATCTGGGGGTGCAAAAAAAATCTAAATATTGAGAAAATCACATTTAAAGTTGTCCAAATTATGTTCTTAGCAGTGCATTTTACAAATCAAAAGTTAAGCTTTAATATATTTACAGTAGGAAATTTACAAAATATCTTCATGGAACATGATCTTTACTTAATATCCTAATAATTTTTGGCATAAAAGAAAAATTAATAATTTTGACCCATACAATGTATTTTTGGCTATTGCTATAAATACCTTAGTGACTTAAGACTGGTTTTGTGGTCCAGGGTCAAATATGTTTAACTTTTGCCCCCAAATTCATTTGCAGAAAGAGCTTCTCTCATGAATATTGTTCAGTGTGCTTCAAAGAAGTGCACAATTCTCTCACAAGTTTTTTTTGGGTGGATTAAGATGTTTTAATTTATACATTTGAGATCTCTGAGGTTAAGCTCTGATACAGTTTCTCTTTGTCAGAAAGAGACTTAATAGGATGAGTTGTAAGCATAAACTGCTGCTCAAAAGTTTTACATTTAAATTTAATGCGTCCTTGCTGAAAAAAAAAAAGTTATTTATTTATTTTTTTTTTAAATACAGACCCCAAAGTTTTGAACGGTAGTGTATACATTCTTCTTTTTCTTATTGTTTCACTCTATTTTTGTTTGAAGCCTCATCTGAAGGATGAAGTGTTAAAGGAGGAGCAGAGGAGGGAACGCTCTGAGAACTTCCAAAGTTTCCAAAGCCTGATCTGGGACAATATTCTGGAACAGCGTAAACAGGAAAAAAGTGCACGTAAGGAAATGATGAAACGACAGTTGGGGACATACATTGGCTTTCAGGTTTGTGACGTTTTGATACTATAATTGCAGTTTACACCACACAATATAGTTTTTTATTGTTGGTATTTGGATCATAGTAGTGCAGTCATTTTATTAAATATTGTGCTGAAAGAAAAAAAAAGGACTTGTTTTCCTGTTATAGGACACAATGGATGCATATCGGCAAAAGATGCTGCAGGCTCGTGAGGCATTCTGTTCCCACATCCTAAAGGAGCAGTCACATAAGAATATGGAAGATCCTCCTTTGGAAACAGTCGAACAGGTTGAGCATGAGAAAATCCCTACTGTGGTCCAATCAAGTGGATGTAAGAGTGGGGGCAAGAGGACGTGATCTGAACACCCAAAACTTTATAGCAATAAAATAGTCAGTCACTCAGTCTAATATTGCTCTTCATTTTATCACAAATATTGCATGGTCTGTCCTTTTTTGAAAATATATTGAGATAAGATATCCTTCGTAACAAGTAAATCCAGTTTTTGAAGATTAGGATACAGAGTCACCTTTCACTGTCAGGTTGTCTTCCTCTGTGATTTTTATTTATTTAAATGGTTACTGTCAGGATTGATTTGAGAAGCTCTGAAGGACAGCCTGTCTCATAGTGGTGGATATTGTCTCTCAGAAGACACGGCAAGAGTAGTTCCGGAATATTATTGTTCCTACAGTACATTCACGCTTATTTCAAAATGCCAATTTATTACGTACTTTACATATAAGATTACATTTAAATTAATTAGCTCCTTGTTTGGTTTCCAAGATTTTTTTCTAGTTAAAAAGCTTATATATTCTACCACACAGCCACCATGAGATATTGGTCAATACCAACCTACAACACTAACAACCTACATGCTACATAAAATGAGTGCTGGAACTTAATTGTAAAGACAGTGACAATGTAATGTGATAATGTGATTTTCACATTATAATGATGTGATAGTGTAATAAATAAATAAATAAACACTTGATTAATCTCCCGTGTTAAATTACTTTTATTATAGGAATTGATAAATATAAAGCTGTGATAAATGATTTATTTATTGTTATTTAGCCATCATTTGAGATATTTCAAGATTTGGGTTACAACAAAAACATATAAATCAATCCAATATGTTAAACATCCATCTTTGCAGTATCAAGGCCATCTGTTTGTGGTCAGGAGCTTTTAGGTACTGTCTGTAGATGACATCCATTTTGACATCTTTTATTACAGTATGTGTCTGTGGTTTAAGATTTGTGTTAATCACTTGATGAGCACATTTCTTTTTCCTGTAATGACATTTTCTATTGATATTTGAGCATTGCATATCAATGGAATCCTCCTTTTTTAACAAAAAAACAAAAACAAAAAACAAAGCTAACAGACTTTAGTTATTTCACAGCCATGAACATTTTATTACTTGATAGTCAGTTTGAGGTGGTATTAAGTGAAGGCGCAGTGTAAATAGCATTCGATTGGACAAAAGTGCATATGCAGGATGAGTCATCAAAATTTTTAGATCATTTTCCAGAAACACGAAGTGTATATAAATGGCAAAACTCCTGTTTTAATTTGGTCAAGGAGGGTTTATCTTTGACAACATATTGATTGATGCCATTGATGTCTCAGTTTCCACTTCAGACTAATGTGTGAAACCTCAGTATCTTTAAAAGGAATGCTGGATTGAATCAGAAAATTTCCTGCCTCCTGTGTGGAGCAAAGTGACTTCAAATGTTTGTAAGATTGCATTCCTATGTATTTTTGTTTTTCTAGGGGTTTTGGGAGGCCTGCTCCAGGAGATATTCTTCCAATCCAGTGGACGGTTAGAGCATTACTCACAGCCTCTCATGAAATGTCTCTGCTCATAAGGATAATTGAGGTTAAATCTCGCTCTCTGTATCCCTTTTCTCTCTCACTGTTCTGTTGTTTTCTCATCCCTAAAACAAACACAGACACAAACCTGAGTTGGTGTGTTTTCTCTCTGTCTGTGAAGCAAGACATCTGAAGTTATGTAGGGTCTGGGAGATGTGTGTGCAAGTGTGTTCCCTTTTCTCCTCAGTCTGCAATCTGTTCTCCTCCAGCTATACCAACCCTCACATCCCCAGAAATCATATGAGGGAGCTAATCCACTAAGCCAAAGTCAGAATGTACACATGTACTCACAAAACATGACTTTTCTTGCACTGCAGTCCAGTCAGCTCAGTATAAGGTTTGAAGAAGATTTAATTCTAGTCCCTGAGTGCGACACACCAAATTTTAAATAAATGTATTTATTTTATTTATTTAAATTCTGGTTTGTGGCACTCAGGGAATGGAATTAATTAATAAAATCATTAATACCTCATATTAGCCAGACGTGGCCTCTTCTGGCTGATGGCACTGTGGAGATTAGACAAAGGGTTTAAATATTAATTATAGTGTCTGTTTTTCCCCCATGTATTTGTCTTCTCACACATTCACCTCTATCACAGGAACAGAACAAGGGCAGTTGAGTGACATTATATTGGTTTGTGTCATTTTGGGAGACACAAAAAGACATCGTCGAAAGAAAAATCTTTGCTTAGTTAATAATGAAATCAAATGATAACTTTCTACTAAAGAAGATCTGCCACTAAGCCCTGATAATTTACACCAGGAATATGTGCATAGACTCCCAAAGCAGTAACTTGACACCTAAATATTCAGGTGAACCTATACCAATATTGGTTTATGAGATAAATCCCTGCTGTTTATGTAATGAGAAAATGATTGTGTGCTGACAGCTGTAAGACACAATCCCCATCTGGAATGGTGCATCATCTGGGCACATAATGTGTTATGATGGGACTTTCTGTACAGCTTCTGATAACACAATCTGAATGACAGCACTTAATTGAAAAGGTTTCGTAACTGCATTAGTAATGCCCCAAAGCTCTCATAAATTTGAAAGGGTGCTAGAATTTTTAACCCTTGGTTATGAAACCATGTTGTGTTTCCGAAGTGGAACAGAATGGAAGACATGGTCAATATTGTTTAATGACTCCTACAGTTCACTGTGATTGACAGATTCACCTTAGCTAAACCCTAACTAAACTTAATGTCAGCTGTCTTGCTTGTCCTCTCGCCCCTAGTTGAAGCATACCAGCTGAGAGGATCAGTCATATAACATTAACCTTAAGTGTGTCTCAACCACAGAAACCATAGAAAAATGGAAAGAGGGTAGAGAGGTTGTCTCTCCCATCAGACTGAGTGATTGATTGCTGTCGTTTAGTTATCTAAAACCAGGGAGGTGTTTGATCAGACTGGTTGCTGGCAATTATATGTAAAGATGTTAGAAAATGTCCTTACATACTGCCATTTGCCACCTTATATTTGTTCTGAGAGATGCTAGTGACAGCAAGCTTTGAAATAGTTTTCTGACTTGGCCAAGAATGAAGAGAGCTGAAAGAACAGAGGTCACGCTGGCTGCCCTTATATGCTGTAAGCGGAAACTGTAATGGTATTATTTTAAACCCTGACAAGCCACAAGTCATGCCATTCAACCTTTGGAAATCACTTTTCCTCTTTTCTTCATTTTGTGCTTGAGATAGTGTAGACTCAGATACTGCTTTCAGAGCCATATTACAGAAACTTCTGTAATAGCTTTTGTCTAAAATGAGATCCTAAATTAAATCATCATGATAAACAGATTCTAGAAAGTTTGTGTAATACAGACCCGGGAGTTCACAATTAACTCACTTTAGACCATATCAGGCCAAATGCTTTAAATTAAGAACTCTGAACACCTTAAAAATGTACATTTTACACACCTTATCAGTTCAGGTTGACCCTTCAGTCAGTCACAGGATTCCAGTGTCTATGAATAATACTTCTTTCAATAATTATTTAATTAAGCACATGATAATATGTCTATATTTCCTCTGTCTCCTTTATTTTTAGCATAATTTCTCTGTCCTTCTGTATCTTATTGTGCTATTTACATTACAGGTCCACCCCCCAGAGCTCAAAGATGGGTGTTTTAGTGTCATTGTCAGCAGCCTGCAGTTTAGTCATCACAGTGAGTTCATCTGTATGTGTGTGTGTGTGTGTGTGTGCTGAGAATTGTTGATGGGTGTCTTATCACATCTGTTGATTATTCCCGCTGATAGCAGATGTGTTGCAATGAGTACAAATGAGACATCCTCTCTACTAATGTTCCTCCTCATAGCACTGACTTTTAGTTGTCAAGTCTGTACACCCACACACACATTTACCTGGCAAACTAAATGGGGACATACTGTACCATACTGTAGTCTTCTTTTGTTTTCATGTAATGCTAATTATAACTACGCTATTTTCCCAAAAGAGGATTTCACCTCGATGTCTCCAAATGCATGTAGTTGGATTTAGCTAAAGTAGGCTCATCCACCCAAATTATATACTTGCAACTACAAAACTGAACCATCCAAAACAGAAATTCTTTGCTTGAAATATAATGTATTAGAGGAGAAATTCAGTCTCTGTAACTCTTCAAGTTATGGGCCACTATGAGACAGAAATATCATTGATATTTGCAGGGATAGTTGATCCAAACCTGTACAGTATGACTTACTTTCATCTGTGGATAAATAAATAAATAAATATATATAAATATATATATATATATATATATATATATATATATATATATATATATATATATATATATATATATATATATATATATATTGACAAATGTTTGTGATTGTTTTTTTTTTTTTTTTTTTTAATTTTAATACAATACAATGAAATTCATTTTAATCCAAAAACATTTCGACCCTTATGTTCTTCAAATTATCTTTTGTGCACTACAGAAGAAAGAATGACAAACAGGTTTGAAATGACACAAGGGTGAGTAAATGACAAAACATTTTTTTTACTCTACATTTAAACTTTACTTTCTACATCAGGATACATTTGGGATTATTTGCTGAAGTGGCTGCAAATATTACATTCTCTCCAAATCAAAAACTCACATGCCTTTTCTGTTCATTAAGATGCTGTCTGTCGATCCATTATTTAAGGCGATGGTACAGAATCAACATCTGTTCATGAAGCAGATGAAATACCCAGACTGAACTGGCATTCATAGACATGGCTGAATAGAATCAAGGTGGCTCCTTTTGAAGTTCTATTTTGTGAGAACCACTTACAGACCTGTAAACTAAAGACTGTAAACAATTTGGCAATGTGATCACATTCTGCATTCGTGTTAGGAAGCCTAACTGTGCCTATTTGAAATGTAAATGTAGCTCTCGTAATGCATTTCGCTAATGACCTGTGCTGTGTGTGTGTGTGTGTGTGTGTGTGTGTGTGTGTGTGTGTGTGTGTATAGATGTGTGAGTTTATTTGTTATTAAAGTCTTAATGATGTCCCTTTAAAGCCATGTCACATCCAGTCTTTCCTCTGTAGGATTAGGGGTGGATTAATCTGAATACACTGTTCCTTACAATACAGATCAATATTAAACACACTTTACATTTCCCTCAGTTTAAAACCCCTGTGTTCAATCACAGAAGACGTATATTTGCATAGTGAAACACTTTATGAATTATTCATAACTTGTTAGAGGTCATCAAAACAAAATAATGATGACATGAGCCTTCTGATTATGAAATAAAGCGTACAATCTCTCTGTAATCATCATCAGCTTAAATTAAATAGGTGCCTGGGTTAAAAAGGGGCGGGGCTAAGCATGCCAATGGGAAAGTGACATCTAATTAGATTGAACAGACAATTGACATTACAGGTTGTAATGAGTTCAGTTTATCTGGTGATGCAGGGAAGATCACCTTTGTTGCTGTCAGAAATTTTGTCTTGATAAGGGAGAAATAGAGATGTGAATTATAAATGTAATATAATTTAGGTTTTAAAGGAATAATGTCTATAGATAAATAAATACATTTTACTCAACCAATTGCAATATATACAGTATATCACAAAATATTTCATATTTAGACAGATAATTACCCTGTATTTATCACACATAACAAATATGTAAAAATACACTTTCTAACCTTACATTTTTATTAAACATCACTAAAATATGGTGATATGACTAAATAATGAACTTCTTTAAAAAAAAGAAAAAATATTGTGATCATATGCACTGGTGCACGCTAAATTGCAATGATGCATCTGTAATTAGAGGGGTTTGTGGCTTCTTGAATGACACCAGTGCCAGCAAGCGAGCACCTTGCTTTAGTCATGCTTCTGTAAACTCTGGCCACTCCTTAGCGAACTAGCCAAATATTCATCAGTGGGAGGGTCTTATCAAAGCTTACAAATCACATACCTACTTAATGCTGAATACTAAACTCTTTCTCTTTATTATCATGAATAAAAGGGAACAGAGTGATTGAGAAACATGAAGTCATTGATGTTCCAGTGTGTGGTTTATGGAGTGTTTTGTGTTTGTAGCGAGCAGGTGATTGGTCAGTGCCTCATACGTACACGAGGATGGCCCTTACCTTATAAGGGTCTCTTCAGTCTCTCCCAGGGCCTGATAAGGAAATGCATGTGATGCTTATCTCCATCGTTACAGTATGAAAGGGTAGATAATCAAAGGGATCGCCAAACCACGGTGAAGGCCTAGTGTTTGTCTTCATCAGTGTGGTTGTCATAGGTACTAGGTGACGTTATTTACATATTCTGTGACTACATTTTTAAAGTCACTATTCAGACCATAATACCCTATTTTGTTATGATATGTAATCTAAACTGTGAGTATAGTGATCCTAAATTTACATGTATGCATTGGCTTTTTATTGATGATTTTATCCTTTACAACTGAATCCAAGTTAAACATTTTTTAGTTTGTTTATTTCCTGTGATTTAAACCCATAACCGTGGGGTTGCTAGCATCATGCTGTGCTGGTTGACCTACAGGGACCTTTCTTTATTTGAATCTAATTAAAAACTATAACAGACCCAGTCTAGATATGTATTTGTAAAACACCTTTCTGAAATGCTGTATATTATAAAAACAGGGGAATTGTTATTTGGGGCCATTTATTTAGATATTATTTATATTTAAAGCAGTTGTTTTTCTGTTGTTGAGTTATAGCATCGTAATTTGCTACAAGGTCCTAAAGGTTTTAAGAAAACTAACACTGGATGAATATGATATCTAGTTTGTCTCTGTCGATGATATGATAGAGTCTAATATCTCATCGACAGAGACAGACTGGCCTCAACCAGAAAGGCATTGCTTGCTGATCGCAAAGAGTAAACTTGGCCTTCATTAAACAAGGGCACATGTCCGAATCAATTACTAGTGACACAGTCTTAAACAGCAGTGGCAAGACTGATTGTTCAGCCATTGTGACCTCTACTTTCAGACCTTCTCTATCTCACATCAGACATAACAGCTAGATACTTGGTAAACCTTTATAATGGTCTGTTTTCAGATTATAAGTCTAGTTAAAAGTCTAATTGCAATTGCACAAATTATTGTTTTCCCTTGCAAAAACAATTTAATATTTTTATCTTGAATATTTGTCCTGTTTAAATGTAGCTTAAAGATTATAATCAATTTACATGATCTATTAAGCTTTTTACAATACAAATAGTTTCAAAGCAGCTTTACAGAAAATACGTTTCAGTGATACAATAATATGCTGTAAATATATCTAATGGCAGTTCCCATTGTGCAACATACCATAGTCTGACTATTGGAAATGTCATAAATGATCAGCGTGTTCAATTAATCTTTTTGCAGCACTCCACACATTTTGACCAATGCATTTTGTGACTTTGCCATGACTTTTACAGTGATTCAGATTACATACTATATATACAGTATATATATATATATATATATATATATATATATATATATATATATATATATATATATATATATATATATATAATTACCCAATTAAATATTTTGGAGCTGAATATAATCTGAAACTTATATCGTTTCAAGCAATTTCTGTGAATCATTTTATATGTAGGCCTGAAATTCACAGTTTTGAAACTCCCTGAAATGTGCAGATCTTCCATGACTCTTGGAATGTATGAATCTTTTTGACTCTACATTTAAACTTTACTTTCTACATCAGGATACATTTGGGATTGTTTGCTGAAGTGGCTGCAAATATTACTTTCTCTCCAAATCAAAAACTCACAGTATGTATACAGTATGTTTCTTACTGTATAGAGAACATCCATGGATAGCTTTTGGTAGCCAAGACTGTGAGGTATGTGCCTATAGAGAAGATACATTTTAAAAATAGTCATAAATGAGATAAGATAAGATAAGATGCCCTATCTAATCCATTTTACAGAGTGCAGGGTAACCTGATGAACTGATCAAGCTAGAGAAGCTGATGCGTTTTCCATTCTGCGTCCCTGCGGTTTCAGGTGCAGAGTCCCGCCCCTCATTTCTGCAATGTGACGCTAGTCTCACTCAGCGCTCCACAGTCTTGCCTGGTCACCGGCAGAAGCGTTTGGAAGGCCGCTTCAATAGTCATTCAGTCTGGAGTGCGCATGCGCGGCGCTGCAGCGATGTTTCCGCGTTGAGTGAAGAGCCAAAGGGATCGAGCGAGCGAGAGAGTGGGAGAGAGGATAGAGGGAATTTGAGACGCAGCGGGACACCGAGTCAGAATAAACGGACACCCCACAAACGCTAATAAAAAAAAACAACAACAACAAAATCAACGTTCAAAACCGCAGCCTTTAGCCATGGAGGACACGGCAAACACTTTTAAAATGTGAGGTTTAAAGAGACGTGCTGCAGAAACGAGCGAGAGCGGCTTTCCCCCTCAGGATCCACGGCTGATCTCGACTCGGGTGCTCCCGTCCCCCTCCGCCACTTACACTGGGGGGAAAATGAAGAAGTTTAATATCCGTAAGGTGCTGGACGGCTTGACGGCCGTGTCGTCCCCTTCTCCATCCTCGCAACTCGGGGCCAAGGAGAACGAGCTCATCCCGGAGACGCTCCAGTCTGAACACTTCCAGCTCTGCAAGGTGGGGAGGCTTACAAGTGAACGTGTAACATGACCTGATGTGTGTGTGTTGTTCTTTTACCTCGCGCATGTGCCACTTAGTGCATGCTGTGTTTTACACTTTATCAACAGGCTTACTAAAATATATACTAGTAGAATATATATAACGTGTGTCTTTTCTGGTTGATAGCTAGATGTGATGCATTACATAATGTTGTAGCTAATGAAAAAAAAACCCAACTTTAACCTGTATGGAAGCGTTATGATGTCATTCGTATGTTTTATTGCAAACAACAGTAGCCTATCTGTATCAGTATCTGTATTTAGTATCTGATTGCGCACCGGTGGGATGTGTTTTTACATTAAAACGCTCGTATATGTTAGCATATATAATGTTACACACTGTACTATCATACTCTGCCCTTTCAAACCCAGACTAAATTATTATTTATTTATTTTTTTCACAAGCTGTGCGTGGAAAGAGCTGACTGTGTTTGGAAAATGCGCACAAATGCGTAAAATATTCATGCGTGACACAGAGATTCGTTTATACCCACACGGTTACTTTTGCTGGCCATACTTTCCTTTTCCCCCCTCATAATGTTCACTATTAAACATGTTACTTTATTGAAGCGTCTGAATATTGTGTGGTTATAGAATGAAGCTGCGATGCTAGAGTAGAGGGAGGGGGCATAAACAACCCGTTTCTTGCATAATGTACTGTGCTGGGATTAACGTGTAATTTGCTGTTATTTTCTTTTAAACCCAGCACCATTCTTGACTCTCTTTGAACACACACACACACACACACACACACACACACACACACACACACACACACACACACACACACTCTCTCTCTACAGTATATGTAACTAAAGATCATTTTGGGCCATCACTGGTTCCCAAAATGTTGTCTAGGTAGGCAGATCACGAGGTTTTGAGACACAGCCAGTGTGTCCAATGTGTTATGAATAGGCCTAGTTGGAATTGTGTTGGTGGGTTTAGCTGCCTGCTTTGGATTAGATCTGGCAGCACAATGGATGAAGTTAATAGTTCTCAGTGAGAAACGGGTCATCTGTCAAGACTTCTCTCTTCGCCCTCTATCGCCATCCAAATGAATGCAATATTAGATTTTGAGCCCACTGTACGAGTATGACAGCTTTAACCGATTCGTTCAGTCAACATTACATATCAAAAATTTGAATCAGTTCACTAAACCGATTCGTTCAGTCAACATTACTATAGGTTACGTTGTTATACAGTAGGTGGCGACAAGTGCCTTTTGTGTTATGAGTGAGCCATTGAATCTTTTACTCAACCGATTCGTTTGAACACAAAAAAGTTCTTTACAGATATTATTATGCTATATTTAAGTTTGTATCCAGAGATATGCTGAGACACTACAAAAATCCCAAATGACAGCATAATTGTCATTTTAGCCTCCATTTTGTTGAATGCTGGACATTATTTTATCAGTTAATACTAATACATTTACAATAACATCCTTGCCTCATTTTCAGCATACAATCACGAATGGCAAACGAATGCACTGATTTCGTTCAGTCCAAACAACGACTTGTTCATCGAAGTGGGCGTATTCATAAAGTAGATCCAACCAATAAACGGTTTCTTCACAGCCTGCACTCGAATGCTATTTGCTCGTGCTGTTCTCAGTCTTTGAAGGCAGGATAAAAAAAAAAACAAAAAAAAAAAAAAACGGAATCCTGACGATGCGGTCTAATAATTACTCTACGGAGAATGTTTCCACATTCCAGATTTATTCCACATGAATTATTTTCAAGAGATTACATGGCATTATCATTAAGTATGTTATTATCAAGCACTAAATGATTTCTGAAGAGAATGATTTCTGTTGGGAATTCAGGCACAATATTAATACAGTTTCTTAAAATACCGTTCTCTAATTAATACCCATTAATTTAATCATTTGCAACAAGGTTACATGAGTGCATTTACACAGGCTTTGGTATTTTTGTTAGATTTAAATTAAATAGACACATACGAACGCTGGATTAGGTTAATATTTAATTAGTAGACATATACATAATCAGGAGAAAGATGGAAAAAGAAATGAGAGAGATGGGGAAGGATGAAGTGAAGCTTGTTGCTGCTACGCAGCTCGTCGACAGGTACCCGTCCCCACAAGCGCCGCTTACGTAACCGGCTTTAGCCACTAAACAAACATACAGAGACAGAGATGCGATGTCTCAAAACACAGTGAGCTGCCTAGCTAGACCGCATTATAGGTGCGTTTTGATGCTCAGAAGTGCTATTAATATAGGCACCCTCTAGGTTTTAATACACAGACCGGGTGAGTCGATGACAGCTGTTAAGCAGAAGCCAGTGCTGTAAACCTGTAGTCAACCATTGTTGTTCTCTGGATACAATTCAGCAAGGTCTCTGTTCTCACTGCCTGTTGTTTTTGTCTATCTATAGCACATCAGGATCGTTCGAGCAGTTCAAAGGGCTGGGTATTTAAATAGTTGGATATATTCAGTTGAGATTGATATTGAATTGTCCCTGAAGGGATGTTTGAATGCACACATACACAATGCTTCTGCACTATCCTTCAAATCATTATATAAGAGTGTAAATACTGTAAATAGTATGTAAAAAATAATCTTTATGTAAAAATCTGTTATATTTTTATTAGTACCCCACCCCCCACCAATATTTCTATTTAGCTTACATTTTTATTTCAGTTTTAGTAGGTTTAGCATTTATCTTAAAAATTAAAAAGATTCCTTTTAAAAAGATTTCATTAAGTATTTTTTTTTTTCTGCTTTATTTTAATTAACAATTTTTTTTAAAAAAAATTATTAGTTTAAGTTAATAACTGCACTGTGTAAAACATCTGTTACATTAAAAATGAAGCATTCATCATCATCATAAGCAAAAATGGGTAAATAAATTAAAACAATAGATAAATTGGGTAAATAAAATGAAAACAAACAATTAAACATACATAAATCGTAAAATATAATTAAAATGTCTCATAAAATACATTATCAATTTTTTAAAAATAGTTTGATTGCTGACTTTCTGGAGTAAATTACTGTAGTGTAACATTTTTCTCTTCTCATTTGATTCTCAGACTGTGCGCCATGGCTTCCCCTATCAGCCCTCCTCTATGGCATTCGACCCCGTCCAGAAAATCCTTGCCATCGGGACTCAGAATGGAGCTTTACGATTGTATCCTTTTCACAATGGAAATTAAATAGCGTGTGTGCTCTGTTTCAGATGCAGTGTGAACCTGTCAGTAAGTATTCAGTTTCATTATCAGTTGTGTTATCAGGTGTTAGCTGTGTTTAAAGGTTGTCAGTGTCAAGTTCATGACAAATTCATTAGGACACGAATGACCCACTGTTAGTTTTGCCTTTCTGAAATGTGACTACATTATGCTACACCACAACAAAACAAGCTTCATCTGCTTTAAAGTGATGCCAGTTCTTAAGTGAGTTGATCCGCTGTCATGGCTTGTCAGTCAGACCCGTCATAAGTCTTTTGTAAAAGGACGTTTATTGTTACTGAATTGGGATTTGGGATCAGTAAGGCACATCACATTAGTTCAGTGACTCTCTCTTCCCCCCTAGTGAATGATTCCTAGTACAGAAATTCAGATATTAATTAAACTGAACAAGTCACTAATGTCTATTCCCACCTCAGAGATGGCAAAGAACTTCCTGTCTGATCAAAATCTCCATTCACACTCTATATTCAAATAGATGGCCTTTAATTTTGAAATGAATTTCCATGTTCCCTGATTCATTCGTACACACAGAGACATGACATTACTTTTCACAGTGAGTGCAGCTCTAATTGAAAATATTTCTTCTGCCGTCACTATTGGATAATTTGCTGTCAGTCAAGTCAGAAGAACAGCTCGCTTGACACCAAATGATATGGGTGGAAGTTGATACATGTGGCGGCTCTTCAAAGAACAGCCTCTTTAGAAACTGATCGTCTTTGCTCTCAGAGGAGTTCGGTGATACTTAGCCTCTTTGAGTGACTGTGATCAGATAAATGTCAGCTGCTGCAGGATGAGGGCAAATGAAAATCTCCCTAAGAGACTCCAAATTTTGATTAGTGCAAACGTCCTTTCTTTTTTCTTCACGTCTGATCCCGAGCTGTCAGCAATGCAAAAGGAATCTCAGGATTCATCTGAATGGGTTGGTTTGAATGGAGTCTTGCCTTTGATTTTGTGAATGATTTTGGTCTCTGTTACTAAGCTACAGAGATGGAGTTAGTTGACAAATCTTGGTTGGACTAGCAAAACTGTGACTGACTTAGGTTACACTGGTATTTCTGGTCAGATATACATGGTACAAATCTCATAGTATTTTGTTATGTTTGCAATGTTATCTCATTTATATTGGTAGATATTATTTCAGAAATGTCTGTGTGTGTCGAGATGTCGAGTCTTTAGACTTTTTCAAAAAAATGTCCAAAGACACATCTTTTTCGTAAGCACCTGACCAATTAATACTAGCACTTACCTATTCTATTCTATTCTATTCTATTCTATTCTATTCTATTCTATTCTATTCTATTCTACGTCAATTGTATACTGTTGCTCTCTTGTTGGTCAGATTGCTTCTATTGTTCTCCTCATTTGTAGGTGGCTTTGGATAAAAGCATTTGTTAAATGATTAAATGTAAATGTAAATGTGTGACAATGAAACATAACTGACTGCTTTTGAAACATGAAGCCTTTCAAACGTTCAAAAGTTTAGGGTCAGTTTTTTTTTTAAGAAATTAATCAGCAAGGATGCATTGAATTTGGTGCAAAAATACAAGCTTTGCCAGCATAATGCAAAAGAAATTATTCAGCAAGGATGCATTCAATTTATCAAAAGGAACAGTTAACATTTCAAATATTTCTGATAAATGCTGTTCTTTTTAACTGTTTCTACAAAAATATTAAACAGCACAGCAACATTGATTATAAGAAATGTTACTTGAGCACCAAGTCAGCATATTAGAATGATTTCTGAAGTATCATGTGAACCTGAAGACTAGAATTAGTGCTGAAAATTCAGTTTTGCCATCACAGAAATAAATTATTTTTTAAAATATATTAAAATAGTATTATTGTTTTTACTCTATTTTGATCAAATAAATCCATCCTTGAGCAATATAAAAAATCTAACAAACCACAAACATTTGAACGTTGGTATATAATAAAACCCACCTAATTATTTCCATTTAATTTAGTATGCAAAAATTGTATCTGGAGTTTTACATGCTATCATTGCATTGATATTATACAGTTTAGTCTCTGTCTAGATGCACAAGTAAGTTACCTATATACCTATATGAATGCTAATGAGATCACACTGGTATGTGTAGCTTATGCCATACAGTGTGTGTCTGTAGCTGGGAGCTGCATAGCGCTGTGAAGATCTGTTTTGCAGTTGTGTAAACTTCTCCCCAGTTGACAGTGACTGAAAGTGGCAGATCAAGAGACCATAATGACTGAATCCTGACAAAATCATCCAGAATATTAGAGCAGAGGGAGGGAGAGGAGAGTCTTCAGTCTCAGGCCAGCGGGCAAATGCGCTGCTGTCCCAAAAGCTTTCTGCTTCCCACAGCTCGCTTCAGACTGCAGAAAGTGACACGACAGTCAGATGTTGAGAAAGATAGGAGACAGAGAGAAAATATAGTTTTCAAGTATTTGCATTAAAGGTGTGTAACATCTGCACCAAACGAAAAGCTCCCACTGTCTGCCACAGGTCAGTCAAACATATAGTCCCGCTCCCAAACACACACCATTGGTTGAGCCAATTTTTCTGTATCAGGAAATGTTTTGAGAGTGCCACAGATTATTTTACACACTTCTGCTTTAAACAACCTTTAACTGATTTGAGTATTGGTGGTATACCATTTGAATAATTAAAATGCCGGTGGTGAAAGTGTGGTTATTGTGTAGCAGACAGTTTTGGGTGGTCCCTGTCCTTTGAGAATTGTATTATCAGGCACAGAGGGGAGAGAATGGCAGACTCATAACTCAACTAGCCTTGCGGGCCTTAAGACTGTACGGCTCTCACGCAGATCTATTGATCAACCTCTCAGACACACACATACACACAGACATGCACAAAGTGGTGTGATGACCTCATGGTAAAGCAGATACATTTTAAATATTATCCTGAGTATTTGCAATTCTTCTGCTGCAGTAGACTGTTAGATTGTTGGCTGCTATGCACAAATATGTCTCCAACACTGATTGCTGACAGTCATAATCACTGTAATTTAGAATATAACCCACTGTGAGTCTGATAATTTTATTCACAATGATCATCTATTCAAATTTAATGAAGGGTATTTATTTCTAAAGAAGACATATGTCACAATGATCAAGCTTTGTCTCCATTATAGGTTGCAGATTATTGAAGAGATCATGTTCAGGGCTTGTAATGAATGTGTTGGAATAAAATGTCATGTAAAGATATGAAGACAGAAACCTTGCAAACTCGCCACCCAATCAAACAGTATTTTTCTATGAGGATACCTTATCTAATCATACATGTAATATCACATCTAGTGATGTAACCAAGCAAATATTTAAAGACTACAACATTTATTAAGTCATTGTCTGACAAAATAAAGAAGCAGGAGAAGAAAAAAAAGAAATTTCTAAATTTATTCATGTAGACCCTTCCTACATACAATATTCTTATGTTTTCCACCTACCACTGAACTGCAGGCACAGGATTGTGGGATGTCATAGGCTTTGAAGAACACATTTATGCTTCCTTCAAAAACCAACTAGATGGTGTCATTTTATTAGATAGGATGTTATGCAAATATATTTATACTATAGAAGCCCATTTCCATCTCAAGGGTAAAAACAAAGTTAAAGAAGGTTAAATAAGACAAATTGACAATTATGAGAAATACATTTGGAATACTTTTATTCAGCAAGGATGCATTAAATTTATGATTGTGACAACAAAGCTGTTTCTTGAGTACAAATCAGCATATAGAATGATTTCTGAAGCATCACGTGACACTGAAGACTGGAGTAATGAGTGCTGAAAATGGAGCTTTGCCATCAAAGGAATCATTTAAATTTTAAAATGCATGAAAATAGCAATGTATTTCAAAAACTTCAAAAAACGTTAATGACCACAAACTTTTGAAAGGCAGTGAAAAGTCTCAGTTGGGACATATAAAGTCACAATTAAGAGAAATAAATCTCACAACCTTTTTATTTGTTTTTTACTCTGAGATAAAAACTGACTTTCATAATATATTGCTGAGAAGGCAGCATTTTTTAGCTCACGGACACAGCTGGAAACATCTATTGACCACTGGAAAATGGACATTGAAGAGTAACACACAAATTATCAACTACACATCAGCTTGAAAGGTATCTCATCTTGTCTCTAATGATCAG
The DNA here is from genome assembly GCF_018340385.1 of Cyprinus carpio. Lineage (NCBI taxonomy): Eukaryota > Metazoa > Chordata > Actinopteri > Cypriniformes > Cyprinidae > Cyprinus > Cyprinus carpio. Next base: position 17,276,107 of record NC_056591.1, on the reverse strand, counting down.
TAGTAGTGATGCTACAGTGTTGCTGAGAATGCTGAAACTGGTGAGACTTGTTATAGATGCATCCCATAGTACGATTCTACATGAGATATGAAATATACTGGCTGTGACATGGCTGTGTTGGTTATTTATGTGTGTTAATGCTTGTGACTTGTTTTGCTTTGAGTGTCAGGCATGTAGAGCCGAGCCTAACACACACACACACACACACACACACACACACACACACACACACACACACACACACACACACAGACATTGCCTGAGGATGCCTATGCCACTTCTTACGTAATCCACAGGAGCGAGACTCATCATCTGGAGAGCTAGGCAGCAGTGTGTGTGTGTGTGTGTGTGTGTGTGTGTGTGTGTGTGTGTGTGTGTGTGTGTGTGTGTGTGTGTGTGTGTGTGTGCGCACATGCACCCTTGTGTGCTGTGATCGGCTCAAGCAAAGGAGTTTAAGTCCATCCTCTCTGCCATAATGGCACAGCAGCAGCCGTCTATGATTGAGTGTGTGACTCTATAACTTACTGTACCCTGTAACTGCAGGAAGGGCCACCAATTCAGACAAATCTGATCAGATTCACTAGGCACTCAAACCAGATTGCATTAGGGATAGAACGGCAGAGGAAAGAACGTACAGTGCCTGTTGGTTTTTGAGAAATTATTTTACATTCTTATTTTTCCACAGTGTCATGAGACCGGGTTCCTAACACCTAGACAGAGTACAAAAGAACTGAACTGAACTCAGAGGTCTTGAGTTGCATTTTTAAAAGTTGAAAGATGTTTTAAACTTGACAAATCGTCTTAATGTGATGCTCATAGCGAGAGACATTTGTGCATTTGTATTCTGACATTAATTGTCTTGAAATTTATTGTTGAAGGCAGTGGATTTGTTGGCTGTGTCAGCGGTGCTTTAAATGGGATGAATTTAGTGATGCAAGTACTCAGTGAGGGTTTTAGCATGTTGACAGTCAGAGTTACCGTTTTTAAGGTCATACTGTCAGCATGCTAAAACCCCCTTCTAACAAGTAGAAGAATCTTCATTTTCTTTTTCTTTTAAAGCACCTTCTACAATCTTATTATAAATACAATAAATATCTAATGATCAAAAAAAAATCATCTCTACATATATGCAAAAAACACAAAAAATCAAAGTCTCAAAAAAAATTCATATGAAATGAGAACAAATCAATTAAAGCAACATCTGACAGTAATCGTGTTGTCATTTTTTGTTGAATGCAGTGAATTTGGTGTTTTAAATTGAATGCATAATTATATATATTTATTTTGTACTTATGGAAATGCAGTTATGTATGTTAATGCATTTATGTATAATTCATAACTTGATTGCTTTTATCTTACCTTGTTTGATCTCTTACAAACTTCTCAGCCATTCTCCAGTGATTTTAGGGGACGGTGTGCTGGCTTTGCATGGTTTCGGGACATTGTTTCAAGTTGATTTCTGCAGCCCAACCTAATTATGCCCTCCCTCAGCTCTCAAGGTCCTCACTCACATCACTATAATGCTACACCCGCATTAATCTAGTATTTGTGCATCTCAACACGCCCTGTCTGCATTAGGTTCACTTCAGTTCACCCCATCCTGGCCCTGGGAATTTCAAGTCTATCAGCTCATTTTTATGCTAACCTCTTCAAAACAAAGCTCCAACAATACTCGTGCTTTTTATTTTCTGTGCAGTATAATCCGGAATCGGCCCATCTGAAATGCTCCTCTGTTATTGCTCTTACCTAATAAGCTTGGCATATATTGCAATCCGTTTCCCCTGAGGCTCACATGAGAAAACCTCTTAACGACAGAGACATGAAAAAGGGCTTGCGTGTGCCGGTACATGGTCGCCATAGAAATATGGTCTTTGTGACGTTTGCAGAGAAGCTATTAAATAATTTACAGTAACTTTTTACCTCCTGGTACAGTCTAGGAGCGTAGGCCCATCAGACAGGATGCAGGACAAAAAAAAGGGCTGAACTGGAACAGGCTGACACCCTCATGTAAGGGCACTTGTGAATCACCACTTTGAAGGAAAGGGTAATGGAAAAGTTGCTAAAGGATTTAATATTGTCTTCACTTTCAGAAAACAATGCCTTTGTTTCCGATGTCTCTCAAAGTTCAGACACATTCCCTTTCCATTAAGGCAAAAAGGCAATAACAAATAACACAATAGCAAATTGCAGAGACCTGACACCAGCTTAGCAAGATAAACAGTGCAGATTGTTCACATAGAGCCAAATATTCACGTCTTGTCCATTGTTTCTAATGTCCCTCTGTCAGTTTTTCACCTGCTCGCTCCTCCATACGCCTTCTGTTTCTCTCTTTCTGTGTCTTTACCTCCTCCTCCCCCCATCACTGCAGTGAATTTTTGTTTCTGTCTGTGCTAAGTGGTTGCTATGCAGTTTAGAAAGTGAGGTGCAGTTTATGGGATGCAGTTGCCAGGCGAGACAGACTCCTGCTCTCTCATGGTAAACTCGGCAGAACTGTGAGTCTCTTGTGCCTTTGAGGTCACCTACCTGCTCTGTAATTACACACAAACGATAGTGTGCTTCATTGGGTCTTTGGCAAATGCAAAAACATGCACTTATATGCACATACAAGCTCAGCATTTTGTTTTCAGTGCGATATACGCGCGCAGGGAAGTGGCGTCCGCCAGTCAGTCAGTCAGTCACAACACACGCGATCACACACCCCAGCTTACACTTCATCACACTAACGAGGCTTCCCGAACTGTCTGTCAGCTGATCTCTCTTGCCATCAAAGCCTGTCTTTGGCTCATTGATCTGTTTCATCACTTCAAAGAGGCTTCCAGTCCCAGAGCCCCCACCATTTTCCTCTTCCCCTTCTTCCCTCCTTTACTCAGCACTACTCCAGCCCCTTCAGCCAAGCTTATCCCCTGTCAAATGTCTGTGTCACACACACATTTGCTCTGATTAGGTATTCTGTGTCTAGATCAGAGCAAGTGTGTAAGTGGACAGCATTCTTTGCTTATCAGGGTTGTGTTTACATAGCTTTGGACAATCATTAATATTGTTTGTGATTTTATCAGAAAAAGTAAGATGTAGAAATGCAAAATATATTAAATTTTAATACAGTACACAATAATACAATAACAATGTTAAACATTAAATGTTATTTTATTTAGTTAACTGTAAGTTACCATGTCCAATATGGTGCAGAATTATATTAGATTTAATGGCATAATAACTGTAATTTACTGAAGATAATACTGTTTTTTAAAGTAAAAGCATAAGTTACATTGGTCAACAAGTGTGCTTTCTTAGCAAAATTTTAATAAAATTAAGTATTTCTGAGGAAACATAAATAGTACAGTGAAAAGATACTTTTTTGCACATTTCATTTCATTACATATAACTGAAATAATTAGGTTTCTTCTTATTTCAGTAATTTTATACATTGGTATGTTTTGTTATATTTTGTGATTTTTTAAAAAGATAAATTGCTAATTTTTTAGTAATTTTTTTACTGATATTCACAGTTTTCAACTGTTTACTTTTCAAATGTATAGACATTTAAATTTGTGGTCAATTAAATCACAAAAGAGCTGTGCATATTAATAATAATAATTCGTATTCATATTTATAGTGTGTATATTGTTTTTATAGTATGTGGATATTGTATTAAATTATGTATTATTGTGTCGAAAATACTTTATTTAAAGATGATAGAAACATTTATTGGTTATATAAAATGGCAATATTGGTTGATCTCCTATAGTTTAGTGACTAGATGTCGTTGGTAAAATTTCATTTTTAGATATATATGGTTATTTTTTTTTGGTACTGGCATCAAAATTACTATGTTTTTTTTTTTTTGCAATGAATTTCTGGAATTTTTTTTTTTAACCATACATTTTTGGATAAGGTACTTCTGACTCAATTGGAGTTTGTCATTTAGTGTTATGCTGACAGATTACCATTGGCCAGTTGCCAGAACAACCCCACCTTTGAAAAAATGAGGGCTAATTGTCCTGCTGTTGGTTTAGCAGCTGGACTATGATCCTGGTAACTCCATCAGCGGTCATGGGGTTTGATGCACGTAAAACCCATGAGATGGCCTTTGATCATTAAGTACTACCATCCAAGTCCCTGAATGGACCTCATAGCAAGAGTGGGTTTAAGCCAAACACACACTGTACTGGAATGGTAGCAGGTGTGACCTTGACAGGGAGGTAGTGTGGGTGTGCAGGTCAAACCACTCTGTATTTTTCTCTCTTTCTGCATTCACGCATTCCTGTGGGCTGAGAACCGCTCACATCAAACTCTAACAACAGAAATATCCTTCTCTTTCATGCTATCTTTCTCTGCCTGTTCCTCCCACTTGTTGTTTTATAATTTCTGTTATTTCTCTCTATCCTTTGCTTGGGCTTAGCTTTTCATTCCATTACTCAGCAAAAGGAAGACCACAGTCAGCGTCATTGGGCTTTTGGAACAGCTAAATATACTTCATCTTTAATCACACTAACTGTGTTTGACTCCTTTTTGCCCCAGGAATTATAAGTTAGGATATGAAAACACAGATGGAGAGGAAAAAAACTTAATCTGGAGTTTGTTCAGCAATGATTTCTGAAAATGGAAAGTGAGTGCATGCAGATGACTTGAAGTTCATGACCTTATTTCTCAAATATGTGTCAGTATTTATGGAAATCTCTAAACTATCAAAGCAAGTCATTTTCAGTATGATCCGAGAGTCATCTAGCTTCTTCAACAATCATATCCTTGCTTCTTGGGATTTGTCGCTCATATCATAGTGGCTCTGCTCCATATGTCTAATTTTTTTTTTCTTTTGCTGTGATTTATTGTGAATGTCGGAGGTGTATGTTAATGTTGGTTTACAGATTAATTTGTACAGGAACATATGACAACTTAGGGTGTTGGTTATGGCAAATTTATTTATTTATTTTTCTTAATTATATTTGTTTCATGACAGTTGGACCTGGTGAATGATTCATTGCTTTTAATTGGCAGTGATATATGGGAAGGCCCTGCTGTGTGGTTGGGTACATGTTTCTGTGCAAGATTTTATCCCCTTGCATGATATGAAATCCATTATTTGACCCAGGGGTGTCACCAGAACCTATAGTGCCTTGCCAATGTATTCATACCACTTCATTTTTTTTCACATTTTGTTTTGTTGCTGCCTTATGTTAAACTGATTTAAATTAGTTTTTTTCCACAACAATCTACACTCCATCCATTTCTTCTTTGCATCTTTGCAAATTTCTTAAAAATAAAAAACTAAAATGATTCCATTGCATAAGTATTCATACCCTTATCTGGGACAGTTGAAATTTAGCTGAGGAGCATTCATTTTGCTTTTAGATGTTACTACACTTCAAGTGAAATTAACCTGTGGCAAAGTCAATTGAATGGGTATGATTTGGGATGGCACACACGTCTTAATAAAAGGTCTAACTGCTGATAATGCATATCAGAGCAAAAACCAAGCACTGAGGTCAAAAGAACTGACTGTAGAGCTCAGAAACAGGTTTGCGTCAAGCCACACATCTGTGCTAGATTTCAGAAAAAAATTCTGCTTCATTGGAGGGTCACAGAAGCATGTAGTCTCTGTTACCCTTAATGGAATAAGTTTTAAAGGGGTCATATGATGTTTCTAAAAAGAACATTATTTTGTGTATTTGGTGTAATGAAATGTGTTTATGTGGTTTAAGGTTCAAAAAACACATTATTTTCCACATACTGTACATTAATGTTTCTCCTCTATGCCCTGCCTTCTGAAACTCATTGATTTTTACAAGGCTTATCAGTCTGAAAAGTGAGATGTGCTCTGATTGGCCAGCTATCCAGTGCGTTGTGATTGGCCGAATACTTCAGGCATGTGATGGAAATGTTACGCCCCTTAACATAAACATAAACAACAAGACATGAACATAAAACCCATTACAAACGTGATATAAACATGATTTTTAGTCGTGTCCTCTTTTGGAAGGCCAAACAAAGGCGTCACACACCACGGCCTTCAGTGAGTGGAGACCAGAGGCCTAGAGTGAGCCGCGGCCAGCTTGAGTGAGCAGAGGCGGACGGGCTTGAGAACGTACCTTGGTCTTGCGGCAACCACATGTAACGAACCCCCGGCCTGGATTCTGTTTTATCCACGGTGAAAGCCGATCCAGCGATCCACAGTGCAAAGTTGATGTATTTCCTCAGCGACCAGCACGGATCAGCTCCAGGCATGACGAAGTGGATATTGTCCTGTTTTGGAAGGCCAAACAAAGTAGTTTCACTTTCACAGTGAAACACACAGCATCTATATGACATGGCAGCGGCGACTCAGACGATTCTGTTTTTGTCGGTATGGTGTACGGAGCAGGGCTCTGAACCGGTTCAAGGAATGCAAACAAAAACTGGAAATGAACGAAATTTTGACAGGAAGAGAACCAGAAACAGAAACGAAATCAAATTTTATAGTTCCAAACAGAATTGAAAATTTTAAATGGCCATTAATATTTGAAATTTAGTAGTATGGACTATGCAAATGTGACGCTGAAGCCAACAAGTGAAATGTCTGTTCAGCTGTGAACTCATAATAGGTAAGTCGCAATGGCAATGCACAGCCCTTAGAGTTTATCTGAGGATAGTGTAAGATGAATTCAACAGATCACACGCACCCGCAGAGCTTCTGTGAATGGAGAAAACAGAAAAACTATAGTCTTACATAAAAAGGAATATAGGCATATACATTAAATGTATTTCACTTAAATCATATTGACAGATTAATGAAACGAAAGAAAACATGTGCTAAATTACAGTTCACGTTCCAAAGTTTTCAGAAAGGAAAACGAAACAGCAGAGAGTAGTTTTCTTTATTTTGCAAAAGCTTTACAGTTTTAATTATTTTGCAAAAGCTTGACAGCTTTGAATAATGTCTTGCTTCTGTATAACCAACCAGCATTGGTATGACCATTGCGCCGACGCCTTACGTGCACACACAACATAATTTTGCTATATTGAAGCCTGTTCATTATCAAAATAAAATACAGTTAAAGAAACAAATAAAAAAGTGCTCCGTTGTACAAAATTTGTTGCGTTCAGCATGACCGCGCCTCACTGTGCTGATATAGCCGATGTAAAGGATGATGTTTTATGTCGATGAAAGTACAAACACTATATAATAAATAATATGAGAAAAATAAATAAAATAATAATAATAATAATTATATATACATGCATATATATATATATATATATATATATATATATATATATATATATATATATATATATATATATATATATATATATATACAATTTATTTGACCTTATCTAGTGTAATGATTTATTATAGGCTATTTAATATATGAACTAATATCAAAGACTTATATATGCAAAATATTAGAACAGTGAAATTCCTAACAGCAATTCCAATAATTCCAAATTGCAATAATCTTTCTCTATTAGATCAACAGCGGTTGAGTAAGTGTATTTATTCCGCTAACAATATAGTCGAGATCTCATGACAGAACACAGACAGGCTGAATGACACTTGCATTTAAGCTAAACATCTCACATGGAGATCGCTAAACTTCAGCTTAGCCTACTTGTTTATCGGTGTAATGAAAGGTGAGCATGTGTGCATAGTTGCCAGATTGCAAAAATTAAGCAAAACACTTTTAAAAGAGAAAATCTGATTTGTGGATTTTAAATCTTGATATCTGGCAACCGCACACATGAAAGCTCACGTAGTAGAGACATGTACAGTAGTCCACAATAATATTTTGTCTCCTTATTTTCTATGAAAAAAAAAAGATTTTGGAATTTGTTTTTATTTTTTTTAATACATTTTCGTCTCATATTTATATATCAACGATATTGCGTGTTGACATAGACACAGTTTTCTTTTATTGACCTTATTGTCGTCTCGTTTTAGTCAAGGGAAAAAAGCTCGTCAACAAACATTTTTTGTTATAGTTTTCTTTAAAGGTGCTATATGTAGGATTGACACTGAGTGGTTAAACTAGGTATTGCAGTCCAAATTCAAAATATTGGAGAGGGTTTTTTTCACCTGGCCCCTCCACGCAGGTTGCCTGATTGACGACACAAACAGGAATGTTTGCACTTGACAATGAATGAAGTGAAATATGCTATGTTTTCCACCAACTGGCAACCCGGGGTGCCAAAATACAATTTGGTAAACTGGCAGTAGGCGAGTTTCACAAACCAAAACAAAGACAGACATTCCGGCCCGGAATGCACAATTTCGAAGGAGAATAACTGGCTGCAGCATTGTTTTTCAGATAAACAAGTATGTTAACTTAGCAAGTTTCTTAAATATCTGCAAACATATTATGGTATTTTTATGTTTTGAAAGAGTCAAAATCTTACATACAACACCTTTAACAAAATTAACACTATGTCTGACAATGGAGATTACTCTATACTGACTAGAGAATCATTTTCCCCGATAATACTTCAGCAGTCATGTGTCGTCTCATGAATCAGAATCAGCGTTGCCAGATTCACAAGTAATTCACTTGTTTAATTTAATTGGTCAAACGGGTTTGTAAAAGGTCTAAAATTATCTCACTAAATTTACACTTGACAGAAAATCTAGAAAAATGAACATAAAAGGCAAAATAAAAAGAAGAGTGTTGACCAAATAATATAATTGGCTCCAACAGCTGTGCTATTTTACTACCAGTATAAATGCTTGATTTTAACAGACTGATATCTATTGCTACAAACATCTGCCTTTAGAATGTGATTTTGACTTATTGTGCTGTTAGTCCATGAAGTACACAGTACAATTAGTGCAGACAAACTCAATACCATACCTCCCTTCCCCCATGTCACGCACACACGCATTATAGACGTAAGTGACTGTGATGTTAATTCCTGTCCTATGCTGAGAGTGCTGCTCTACTGCTGTCATGACATCATACAGAGACCCTATAGAGAGACAGAGAGAGGTACATGTGTAATGTGTGGTATGATGAGTCACTGTTTTTTTTAATGCTCATTGAGGCACACGGCTGGCATATCTTGCTTAAATGTGCACATACATACAGACTCGTGTTGAACCTGTGTGATTTGGGACATTCATGGCCACAGGGATGTTTGTGTGTTTACGTCTGATTAGTTCGGAATGCCGATTAGGCTGTGATGTCAAATATACATGGAAGATAGAGATGGAAGATGGGAAAGAGCTAAAGGATTGAATCGAGACAGAAGGGCAGTTATTTCAGTATTCAGAATCTTGTCACTTGTGATAGAAAGTGTGATGTGGGTGGCATTGTGTGTGTGTGTGTGTGTGTGTGTGTGTGTCACAGTTTAAACTGGGTTTCTGTTTAGACTGTGGTCCAAGCGTTGCTTTTTCTGCAACCTCCCACATGCTGCTTCTTTGGCCATGTTTGGTGAACAGCGGCCTCCTATGACAGGGCAAACACCCACACAAACAGACACACATAAACAAGGACCAGCCCAACTGAACAGTTGTTTAACAAGAATCCATCCATCCATCCATCCATCCATCCATCCATCCAACCAACCAACCAAAACGACAATTAATCAAAGCTACAATTAATCCTTCAAAGTCCACTTATGTTATTCTGCGTGCTTAAGGTGCATTTTTTCTTTCTACATGGTGTCTTAAGGGTTTTTCCTATTATTTTAATTTGAGTTTTAGTATAACATTATAATACTATTCATATTTTTACTTTTTTATTATTTAAAGAAGAAACCAATCCGATGTACAGTTGACATGTGAGGCTTAATACTATAGAAAAGCAGTTAAAGTGTGTTTTCAGCTTGTTTATTTTCATATAAAAATATGGCATGGAGTTGTATCAAACAATGGTATAAAGATCATTCAATGTAAATTGTGATAATCGTAATTAATAATCACAATTACAATTTCAAGGGAATAATCGACAGCTACAAACAAAACAAAAACAGAAAATACATAATTTGAACTCACTTTTATGGTATTGCTTTGTGTGCTCAGATGTCATAGTCCCCATCCGATGTACTTTCACCCATGCACAGGCACACCAAAAGAACACAGGGGTCTTCCTGTTAGTCTCTGCTGGCCTTTTACTCTATTACACAGTTGCTGCAGAACCATACATTTTTAATGCACACTGTGCTCAATGAGTATGTGTGTGTGTTTGAACAAAAGCTCATCTCACCCTTGTGCCCTCTGTATTGAAGAGTTAATGATGCAGGTGAGTGTGAAAGCTTTGCGAGTAAATACTGCTTTTATAAACATTGTAAAATCAACATGAACAGAACTGTCTTACTGTTTGTGAAGGATACCATGTCAGTTCCATTTACAGAATGTCAAAGTGATTAAAAAAAACAATGAAGTGGTGTTCAAATATCTGGTACTACAACTGAAAATGCTTCTGTTTTGCATTTTTCTATTTAAAAATAAGTATTTGGTGTTTGTGTAAAACCTGATGATCATGCTATTTAACATAATTTGAGATTGTTACATATAGCATCTTAAAGGGATACTCCACCCCAAAATTAAAATTTTGCCATTAATCACTTATCCCCATGTCGTTCCAAACCTGTAAAAGCTTTGTTTGTCTTCGGAACACAATTTAAGATATTTTAGATAAAAACCAGAGGCCTGTGACTGTCCCATAGACTGCCAAGTTACACTGTCAAGGTCCAGAAAAGTATGAAAGACATAGTCAGAATAGTCCATCTGCCATCAGTGGTTCAACCGTAAGGTTATGAAGCGACAAGAATACTTTTTGTAAGCAAAGAAAACAAAAATAACGACTTTATTCAACAATTCCTTTGTCAGCAGTCTCCTCTGTGTCTCTCCATATCACCGTATGTTGCCATTACAGTTGAACCACTGATGGCAGATGGACTGTTCTGACTATGTCTTTCATACTTTTCTGGACCATGACAGTGTAACAACTCCTAAAAAAATAAAAAAAAAATAAAATAAATAAATAAAAAAACAATCTACATTTTAACGTTTCTGTTCCTGCGTTCCTCTGATATTATTACCGTTCCGAAACTGGTTCGGGTGGAAGAAATAATGGTTAATAACGTTATTTCTTTAAAACAATTTTCATTGCCTTTAATTTGCCTAATAATAATAATAATAATAATAATAAAGTACAGCGTTTTCTTTACTCAAAAAGAAAAGGAAAAAAGAGAGCTCTGGAAACGTTAGCCAATAACCCGCTGCACTTTGTCACAGCCAATACAGCATCATCTTTTCTAGATTTTGGCCAAATGTAGGCTACTAAACAAACAAACAAAAATCTATCAACACTTTAAAGACATTAAAGTATATTTAGATATTTGCTATTTATAAAGATATTTAAAAATGTTTGCTGCATTGTTAAAAAAAACACTTGTATAAGATTGTGTTTTGAGATCGCATTTTATTAGCCCTATTACTTTCCAAAATTATGAAGGCTAAAATGCCTGTAGGCTAAAGCAAAATGTTTACAAACATTATAAAAACAGTTATTAGTTTCTCTCCAAAACAAATCCTCTAAAGTTTAGGCTATAAAAATGTCAACCCAAAAACAAATTAATTTAAGGTGAAGCTGATGCCTACCTCTCTCATTCGGCACGAATCCAAATGTTTCCATATTCCCGATGTATCTGGATGGTAAAATATTATTTTTTATCGTGTTTGTACTTTCATTGACATAAAACATCATCCTTCACATCGGCTATATCAGCACAGTGAGGCGCGGTCATGCTGAACGCAACAAATTTTATACAACAGAGCAGTGTAACTTTTTTATTTGTTTCTTTAACTGTATTTTATTTTGATAATGAACAGGCTTCAATATAGCAAAATTATGTTGTGTGTGCGCGTAAGGCGTCGACGCGATGGTCATACCAGTGCTGGTTGGTTATACAGAAGCAAGACATTATTCAAAGCTGTCAAGCTTTTGCAAAATAATTAAAACTGTAAAGCTTTTGCAAAATAAAGAAAACTACTCTCTGCTGTTTCGTTTTCCTTTCCGAAAACTTTGGAACGTGTCACAATGAACCATAATTTAGCACATTTTTTCTTTCGTTTCGTTAATCTGTCATTATGATTTAAGTGAAATATATTTAATGTATATGCCTATATTCCTTTTTATGAAAGCCTATAGTTTTTCTGTTTTCTCCATTCACAGAAGTTCTGCAGGTGCGTGTGATCTGTTGAATTCATCTTACACTATCCTCAGATAAACTCTAAGGGCTGTGCATTGCCATTGCGACTTACCTATTATGAGTTCACAGCTGACCAGACATTTCACTTGTTGGCTTCAGCGTCACATTTGCATAGAACACACTACTGGAATTCGTGATTGGTTGACAGCAAATTTCAAATATTAAATGGAACAATAAAATAACGTTATTAACTGGTTAATGGCCATTTCAAATTTTCAATTCTGTTTGGAACTATAAAATTTGATTTTGTTTCTGTTTCTGTTCTGTTCCTGTCAAAATTTTGTTAATTTCGTTTTCATTCCCTGGTTCAGAGCCCTGCAGTGTAATTTACTTGGCAGTCTATGGGACAGTCACAAGCCTCCCGTTTTTCATCCAAAATATCTTAAATTGTGTTCAGAAGAGGAATGAAGCTTTTGCAGGTTTGGAACGGCATGGGGTAAGTGATTAGTGACAAAATTTTCATTTCGGGGTGGAGTTTCCCTTTAAGCTTCAATATAAGATTGTCTGTACAAAGGAGTTCACAAATGTCACAAATTTGCTTATTTGATTAGTGACCTAGGAATAGTACAGCATTTTCAGTATTTCTTAATCAGGTTATGTCATGATGTCTTTTTTCTTTTTTCCTTTTTTTAAAATCCTGCAACAAGTTTATTTCCAGATTTAAATTAGATCTTGAATCTCAGCTTTTGGTCTCAGACATTTGGACTGCACCCTATGTCTGTGCAAGTCTTTGTTCATTGTGGCACTGTTTATTGGATGCGATTTTTGTTGGTGATATAAACCGAGGTAGATGCATTCCCGAATCATTAAAAAGATTTTAGATTCCCTGGTATAGTAAACAGCTGTGTTTTGTATCGCCAGTCAAACTGTCAGGCTGAGGTTTATGAACAAAGCCTAGAGGAGCTTTGGGAAGGCAGAGCACTGAAGGGGTGTGGTGGAGCTTTTAAAGCCGGCAGACACATTGCTCTGGAGAACAGAGACTGTATGTGTGTGTGTGTGTGTGTGTGTGTGTGTGTGTGTGTGTGTGTGTGTGTGTGTGTGTGTGTGTGTGTGTGTGTCTCAGATGTCTCTGAGTCAAAAAGCTGATATTCTTGGAGGACATGCATTGAGGACGAAGGTCAGAACATAAACAGGGGACATGCTACACATGCATTCAAGAGAACAGATTGAATGTATAGCAGGAGGAAATGACAGCATGCAATGAAGAGAGAGATGATAAGAGAAAAAGGGGAAGAGAATTAGAATCAGTGGAGGCTGGTGGGGTTTGTGCACCCATATCTCTCTTCTTCTCTCATTCTCTCATTCTCTAGCCTGTCAGCTTTAGCTTGGGGCTCTTATGACATCGTACACAACACAACAGCATTTACATAATACTCACATCCACACAGACTGGGATATCAGAAAGGGAGATTGGAAGGTCTTCATTGATGTCAAAGCTGGATCCAGTCAATCAGATGGGGACAGAATTCAGACAGTATGACTATTCAAGGTTCAACATGTACAATCAGGGCTCAACAAAAAGGATGGCCCACTGGCTTGGGGCCAGTGTGAGAATGTTTCAGAACAGTTGGTGGAATAATCACTTGCACCTTCGGGCTATTGCTGTGTTATTTTATATTCATTGGTGTTGTATATGCATTGTTATGCCTTGAAAGCATAAACATTTGGTTTTCTGTGATATATTCTACATTATTGTTGCAAATTCCCCTTATTTGATAATATTGTCTAACAGATGTGCTTTTGTAGAAGTTGCAAAGATGATTGTGATAATCTTGGAAGTATCATTAAGAATGTGTTTAAAGCCACAAACCAATCAGTAATGTTTGGCATAGTTTGCCATCGTTTTTCAGATCAAGTGGTATTACATTGCTATATAGTTTCTAATTTATGGAGTTACATTTTAGATTTTCTTTTCAAAACATCTTTGGTGAACAAAAATTTTATTAGTATTAAAAGTATTAATATTTCTAACAAATAAAAAAATATGCATTGCAAAAAAATTTATTAGATAATTCTTTGGTGCTCATTCTTTTGGAAGCCAGTAAAATTATTACAGCAGGAAAAAAAAATCATTCAGTCCTGACTGTGTAGATACTCAAAATCAGTTCACTTGACGGTCATATTTGCAGCACTTCTGGACATCTATTTCGGGCATGCAAGACCAACTCTTGTTTTAAATGGGAAAATACTGAAATCTCAAAAACTGCAGGACAAACTCTTATAAAAAAAAAAAAAAAAAAAATTGTACCAGAAATATAAATATTTATAGAAATATAACTTCTTTAATATATTTATATAAATATTTTCTAGAATATCATAAATATTTTTTCTTGTGCTCAAATAGTGTTTAAAATGTATTTTTCAGGTTAGTTTGCAAATGTTCAAATACAGTTTCTGTGTGAAACAGAGCTGCGAACAGCAGCTGCAGTCAGGGCCGTAGCCAGGGTTTCAAATTTACCAAGGTCCTAAATCCAGGAAGATTATAAAAACTGGTCAGGGAGGCAACCAAGAGGCCTACAGCAACACAGTGGTTGAAGGAGAAAAAAAATGAATGTCCTTGCATGGCCTAATCAGAGCTCAGACTTAAAACCCCCACTGAAAATCTGTGCAGTGACTTGAAGACTGCAGTCCACAAACGGTCACCATCAAATTTAACTGAACTTGAGCAGTTTCTGCAAAGAAGAGTGGGCAAATAGACATATCCCAACAGACTAAAGGCTGTAATTAAAGAAAAAGGTGGTTCAACAAAATACAGACACAAGGGGGTGATAAGTAAAAAAAAAAAAAAAAACGGTGTCTGTCTTCATTTCAGGCTGCAAAGCAACAAAATCTGATTATTGAAAAGGGGGTTATTCTTTTCGATACCCACTGTAGATGAGGTAGATTGAAGAAATTCAGAAGTGAAATGGCAAGTGTAAGTTTTGAAATAAGTGCTAGTTAGAATGGGCTTAAACTGTAAACTAATCAGTGTCTTGGTCCCTATATGTCTTAGTCTGCTAAGAATAAACTGCATAGTGTTACTCTTCTTATCATTTTCCCATACTCATCTCATCTGTCTCCATGAGTCCTTCATGTGGTGTGCGTATGAAGTGTTAGATTACCATTGGTGAGGACTGATGGAGATGGTAATAATATTATACACAGCGGTGTCCGTATGTTCCGCCCCACGTATGCTCTGATGCAGACACATTGTCTAATGCAATATGGCAGGAAGACAAGAGTAGTAAAGGTCAAGACAATCTGGAGACTGTTACTAATGGTAATTTGCGTTGGCTGAAATGCCATATAAGTGGTGTGCATGGGTATCATCAGGTGGCATTGAGTCTGAGCGTGTGTTTTTGGAGGTCTTTGGTGTTAAAATCTACCATTTAACTGTGGAAATATTCCTGTCCCATGGGACACATCTCATATCTGGGAGCCATACAGTCATGTCCTTGAAATACACATTTAACCCCTGTCTGCTGCAGGCAAGACATAGTACATCTCAGGGGAGGGTTGTTGGATTCATGCAGCCTTTGGCTGTGCCTAACTGTTCTTATCCAGAGGCAGAAAATTCATTTTGTTTTTTGTTTTTTATTTCTGGTTTATTTTGTTGCTAATGGGGTGCAGTTGAAGTGATCACAGCTGGAGGAGATTATAAAAAGGCATAAAAAAGTGGTGTATGTTTTTTGCAATTGAACCAATAAGCATCAGCTTATTGACAGATTGTTTACAGCAGTACAGCTGGTTGGGTTATTTTATTTAGATATTATATATATTATATATTTAGATTTTATTTTTTTGCAGCCTAAATAAAAAGTTCAACCCATAAACCCATAGACATTCCAAACTAGTAAAAAAATTTTTTTAAAAATGTGGCATAACACAAAAAGGGTATTTATAACACAATGTGAAAGCTGTTTCTTGTCTATACAATGAAAGTGAATGGTGATCACAGCTGTCAAGCAAGATTTTCAGTGAATCATATGTTTAGTTTCAGTCTGTTCCTCAAATTTATGTCTTAGATTTGGATTGTATTGCATGAAAGTCATTTAGTGATGTTTTTTTGTGCTTTTTGGAGCTTAACAGAATTTGATCCTCGTTCACTTTCATTATATGGAACAGTGCAGCATAGACATTATGCTAAGCATCTCTTTTTTTGTTCCACACAAGAAAGTAACTCATACAGGTTCAGAACAATATGAGGGTGAGTAAATAATGATAGAATTGACTATCCCTTAATATAAACCAAAAGGAATAAAGGAGCATTAGTAGTTTAGAGAGAAGAGAACAGGATAAAGGAAAGAACAGATAGTGCAGCAAGTTGGCATTTCTTAGATTGTGTTGAAGGATGTTTCTTGTCCAGGAAGCATGCTGACTCATGGGCAGAGGGAAGAGCTGAGTAGAGCTGCTGGCTTCACACAGAGGCTTTGTCCTTGATGGAATTCTCTAGAATCTGGAAGAGGCTGAGGTATTATGGGTCAGTGCACAAGCTCGCTAATGTTCTGGCTTTTGATTCACCCTTGGGCTTGTTGAGAGGGGTCAGCAACAATTTGTAAGCACTCAAAAGTGACATGACTTTTTTTTTTCTCTCTTTCTCTGTCTTGCTCTTTCACCTTTCAATGCTTGTATGGTTTTTTTTTTTTTAATTCATGTTCATACTTTAATTTCCTGTCTTCACCAACTGATGGAGCTGGTTGGATTAACATGGCCACAGACAACACTTCAACCTATTCACATTTGAAACTCGCTTAAAATCTTTAGCAGCCGGAACAGGATGTTTTTTCCTTCCAACAGTTAAGGACATTCTGTTCTTATACCTATTTCTATATCTTATGTTATCGTTTCTTCATTTATTCCCCTCCCTCTTTCTCCCTCTCCGTCTTTTACCCCCTCCCTTCATCACTGTTTCCATCAGTCTCTTCCATCTCCCCATTTGTCTCTCCCTCTGTCTTTTGTACTCACCTTCTCCCCCCCCCCCCCCCTTCTTTTCTATCCGTTTAATGGCTGGCTTATCGGCACTATGCTCTGGGAATTGCTCCAGTGTTGGAATTCTTGACTGTGTGTGTGCTATGGTGTCCTTGAACAGATAATATAGTGAAAGAGCAGTTGATTTTGCTGTAGCGTTAGATAGAAGCCCAGGAGAAAAGGCATAGAGCATAAAGTCTCTCAATGGGAGTTGGCTCTCCATTTGTTAAATTAAAAGCTAAATATTACCCATCTTTATTGTGAGTGCACTGCGCCATGACTTTGTTGAAGTCAGAGTAGATCGTCCTGCCAAAAAGCATCAGGTTTTGTCTGCATGCACATTCCAGTGTTGGGGAGAAACTTACCAAAGGAAGCAACACTACATTTTTAGTAGCATGGCAGTGTTTTTATATACTGTAGTTTTTCTAGTAACCAGCTACTTTTTCCAAAAGTAATGGTGTTTTTTTTATGCCACATTGCTTGTGTAGGCAGCTTTACTGTTGAGCATCCACATTCTCTTAAATTATTATCTCTAGAGTAGACTTCGTTCATTCAAAAACCAGATATATTTGGCTTTATTATAAAACAGTTTTAGCTTTAAAAATCTACTTTATATATAACCCATTAAGGAGCATTATTATAGCTAGCAACTCCTTTATTAGTTTCAGTGCATTGAGATATATCCTGAACAGTGAAGGACATTTGGGGTGTGTAAAATATAAAAACATTCTCAATATCCTCTACATTAAGTGCAAATGAGCTTAAGTGTGTTTCATTTATGCTTTTTTCTAGGAAAACCTGACTGAAGTGTACTGGACTAATGCATTGCAGTCACTAGTCAATTCTTCCCTTATGGGGCCATGCAATTTAATAGGACACCTTGTATCAAAACATTTATTCAACAGCCATAATAACTTGTGAATTTGAGACTTCTCATAAGGTATCAGACACAGCATCATAAGCAGTTCACAGTCTCACCGAATGTTTAAATGTTGATTGATTTGATGTTTAGAGTGTGTTTTGTTGCTCCCCATGGGTAGCAATA
Source organism: Cyprinus carpio (assembly GCF_018340385.1). NCBI lineage: Eukaryota > Metazoa > Chordata > Actinopteri > Cypriniformes > Cyprinidae > Cyprinus > Cyprinus carpio. Next base: position 17,257,932 of record NC_056591.1, on the reverse strand, counting down.
TCCTGTTTCATTCACAATAGATACAGTGAGAGAACATTTTACAGATTCATATGAGTAAGATAAAACACTTTAAGCTGCATCAGTATCCTTGCAAAGTCCTAAAGCTATATAACCTAGTTTTGAAATTTGAATTGAGGTATTGTCTTTGCAATTGGTGGTTAATATGATATGTTGAAAAAATGTACAGGCACGTCTTTAATTAACTGATTCAGCTTATATATCTTATTGGCAAACAAATAAGAAGGTTTCACTTTCCAATTTTGGTATGCTCTTATGAAAGTTGTCCCGCTTCTACTTTGCACTATATATTTTCTCTTTTGGCCTCTGGTTAAAAGAGAATCTAACTTTTCATTTCCCCTGCCACTCTCTTTGCTGTTCTCTTGCCTTTGCAGTTTCTTAGCTCTTGTATTTGTGTTTGTGTGTGTGTGTGTGTGTGTGTGTGTGTGTGTGTGTGTGTGTGTGTGTGTGTGTGTGTGTGTGTGTGTGTGTGTGTGTGTGTGTGTGTGTGTGTGTGTGTGTGTGTGTGTGTGTGTGTGTGTGTTAGAGGGTCTACATCATCCTCTGTGAGTGGTGAACGCTAGATCTAAATTTAGCTTGAAGAACAGGGTCATTAATACTCTCTGGCCAATCTCCAGGAATCAATCACACCCACCTACAGGGAGAGAGGCTTTTAATGATGCACACAGCACTTTCTTTCATTTGTGAGTCTTCCTGTATACTTGGTACTGTTTAAATGTTTCTTCATGAGATGATCACATAAACAAAAATAGCTATCTGTTTATCGTCTGTCTGTCCAGTTATGTGTATGTCCTTCTATCTGTCTGTATGTTGATCTCTGTCTGTCTGTCAGTCCATCTGTCTGTAGTTCTGTCTTTCATCTGTCTGTCCATTTATGTCTGTCATTCTATCTTTCTATCTCTGTCTATCATTCTATCTTTCTGTCTGTCTGACATTGATTTGTATTGTCTGTTTGTCTTTTGCATAGACACGAAGAATGTTTGATTTACAGTTGTGTTGATCTCTTAGTCAGTTAATGTTAGCCACATAGTGTGAATCTTTTCCAGCAATGTTGAAATGTTATGTGAAAATCATGGCTGTAAAGCGTAAGCCATTATGCTTGATTTAACACATAAGAGCTGTAGAAATATCACATGGAAGGAAGCCAATGCTGTGGAGAAGAAAATGTCCCAGTATGCAAATTTCCCAAGACAGGGCAGCTCTGGAAAAGCAGCAAAATATTAGTAAATGTATTAAAATGAATCATCCCTGGTTACATGTTAGCTGATTATGGTTGTGCTGAGTATAGGATGTTTTAATAGAGCACACTGCGTGTCAAGTGTATCTGCAGAGTGGCTTGTTTGAGAGCGTATGAGCACTGAAGCATGCTCAAGGTGAAGGCAGTTTGTTGCAGCGACAGCCACAGTGCTTGCAACTTTAATTGTTTGGGTCCCCAATAAATCAAATGTGCCTCTGGAATTTATTTATTTAGAAAGCGCATTAGACAAATTAATCATTCCCAGGAGCATGGGTGAGAAAGAGAGAGTATGCTTGTTTTTCACACGCAGTTGGTAGCCTCACTGAAGCTCACTGTATGTTAGCTGTCTGTGTGCATATTCATGTGTTTGTGTGTTGTCTTGTCTCTCTTAGGGTAAAGCATGACTGGACATTCCTGACGTCAGAGCAGAATAAACGTCACTTGACCCTGTAGGCAGCTTTCTTTTTCTTCCTGCTTTTTTCTCTGTCCCTCCTTTAGCCTACTTTTTGTTGACTGACTTAATGTCTTTGATATAGCCACATAAAACCTAGTAAGCTGTCTTCTAAGATAGTATTCTTACAGAAATGAAATATTCTAAACGGATTTTGAGTTAAGCGTGTTGGTAAGATAAAAACAAAGAGATACATTTTTAATTACCCTGAACTGTTTTCATCAGTACTTTTCAGTATTGAGTGAAATATAAGTTTCTAATCAATGTTTCTCTAACCTCATCTGCCATTTTTTATTTATTTATGTTTTCTGGGCATTATAAAAGATACCGGTAACACTTCACAATAAGGTTCCATGAACAAATAATGAACAGTACATTTATTACAGTATTTATTAATCTTTGTTAATAAAAATAAAGTCGTTCATTGTTAGTTTATGTTAATTCACAGTGCATTAACTAATGTTAACAAGCACATCTTTTGATTTTAATAATGCATTAGTACAGGGGTAGGCAACGTCGGTCCTGGAGTGCTGATGTCCTGCAGAGTTTAGCTCTAACCCTAATCAAACACACCTGAACAAGTTAATCAGGGTCTTCAGGATTACTAAAGCTACAGACAAGTAAGGTTTTTTTCAGGGTTGGAGCTAAACTCTGCAGGACATTGGCACTCCAGGACCAACGTTGCCTACCCCTGCATTAGTAAATGTTGAAATTAACATTAGCTTAGATTAATAAATGCTGTAGAAGTATTGTCCATTGTTAGTTCATGTTAACTTAAGTCGTTAACTGGCGTTAACTAATGATCCTTATTGTAACGTGTTACCAAGAAACCATATGCCAAGGCTTTTGAATTTGGTCAAAGCAAGATATTTTAGAAGGAGGTATAGTCTTGTGAAACAGCTTTGTGTCTATCATGCCTTAAAATGCTGCCTTAGTAGGCAGCATTTTAAGGTACTCACTAGGTTTTGTAACAGAACCATAATTAATACATTAAATGCATGGCTGCTGTCTAGTAATGGATGGCAACATCTTAGGCTGCTCATTGCTGTTTGTGAAAAGATTTAATGGGTGTTTTCTTTATAGCCATGAACAGGCCACTGGACTTTATTGCTTGTGAACATAGAGTCAGCAGTGTCTTCCTCTTCGTGGCATTCCCTTCACGCTCTCTCTACTGCTTTGCCCTCTTGTCAACATGTTTGTGATGTCAGGCGATTTTTGTAATTTTTTCAGATCTGTGCTGTCATTCATGAAGTGATGTCCTTATCTGATCCCTCTCTCTTTCCTCACTCATTAGTATTTTTGCTATTATTTTGTATATTTGTCTGGTTTTTTTTTTTAGGCCCATATAGATTGTCCCTGACCTCACCATATCAGCTGGCCATTGTGTTTGTGTTTCCTCATTACATGATGAGGGTCCAAAGCGGACAGTTACAGGTGGCCGGAGGATGTATGAGGATTCAGGGTGTGCCCTTATCGACATACACAATTTCCTCCAGTATCTTCCATCCCTGTCACTTCAAAGTGCCTGTGATGGATAGACGGGACGAGCCACTGAATGACTGTACAGGCTTCCTCTAGGTGATGGATGAAGGCTGCTCTGTCTGCACTCTGGTACAGTGCAATCTTAAAATGCAGCTAAAAATGCAGTCATTTCCATATATTGATTATAAAATGTACGTCTTTTTATTCATGCTTGTATATTGCTGTTTGCATCTTGTCTCTGTGCCAACAGTTCGAGCTCTAGTGATCACTCTTTTAATCTGTTTTAATTGTTCTTCCCTCCCTCTTTCCACCACCCTGATTGCAAATGTATATACGCATCTTGCTCTCGCCTCCCTTCCTTTCTCTTTCTCGCTTTCTGTGTCTCCATGCTGTGGAAAAAATGAGTGTGGGCAGTTCCCAGGTTCCCAGTAGAGGTTATCATCAAATTATATCTCTACAGCAGAAACACAGACACACACATTCACACACACCATGTGCCAGGCATCCAATGAGCCTGCTGAGAAATTACATAGTCTTCAACTATTTGCCATTTAATTAACAGAACTTTTTTTGAAGTCATTATTATTACCTCAGTGAGTGTTTTTATGAAAATAGAGGATGCTTGAATATACATGATGCACAAAATCTGTTTATGTGATTCAGTTTTTTATTATTAATGATTTATGATGTTAATGATAATGTTAATGCTTTTTTTAACAATAATTGGCCTCTCTGTAAGTGTTTTTTTTTTTCTTCTTAATTATGAATTAGAATTCACAAACAAATAATGCAAAAAAAAAAAAGACATGATAACATACTTATATGGTTAGGGTGCATATTATTAATGTTGTTGTGATTATTATATACCTTATTTATATAAATATGTAATATTATACTTTTATCAATATATATTCCCATATTTAGCTGCAAAAGGGAGTGAAGCATTAGTATTAGTACACTTTATTTGGGTTCTAGTAAATCGTGACCTTTGACTTTTTGACAGTCTCTTCAAAAGGGGAGAGACTGTCTATGACATTAGAAAATGTTGTCAAAACAACAATAATGTTTATAAAGTGGGCTGTTGTGTTTTATTACTGGCTTTCATTGAGCAAATTTGACAGTGACTGACAGACCTCATTGCCAGCAGCCATGCCAGAGAGATTGGCAGAGGTAATTAGCTTGTATGTCCACAGAGGGTGAACAATGACTGACATGCATTTACTGGAACAGTGCCTTTAATTAAAAAAATTATGATAAAATGCTGAAACAATAAGTGGCACGTTCAGACTTTGACCCAAAAGTGCCACAATCTCATTAGCCTTGATTTCCTGATTCTCTCCTTGACTCAGAACCCCTTTCAGATTCGGCCGACCCGGTGTGGAGTGTTACTGTCAGCACGAGAGCGGAGCAGCCGTCATTCAGTTACAGTTTCTCATAAATGAAGTGAGTGTTTCATGTTTTTTTTCCCCCTCTTTCTGGGTCCTGCTCAATCTTATGCTAAGAGCCTATTCCCATGGAGCTCCAAGAGGCAGTTTAAATAATCCAGGATGAAGCCTCAAGAGGCTTAGATGATCCCTTAACCCAGAGCCTTTCCTGCCACAAACCCTCTTGTCCTCCAGAGTGGGCCTGGAGGGATCCTACAGAGGAAGCTGATATTACCATTTTCTCCCCAGAGTGTTGCCGACAGTCAAGACCACAGGGATCTCTTACACTAAGCTGCCTTGTAGATCGTGCTCCTTAGAGTCAAAACGATTAGTTCACTCAGCATTCACATAAATATTTGGCTATTTATGGAGACTTTTCTTCTTGAATTAATTTTAAGTGCATCTTTACTTGTTTTGAGTGTTGATCTTTGGTTGGTTGAAGATAGAACATTAGAGCACTTTTCTCTTTGCGTATATTTCATTTTAATTAACATATTTCTATTGTGCAATATAGATGTTAGGAAATAAAGAATATATTGATTATTTTGTATATATTTAAATATATTTAGTGAGGTTTATTCCTTAAAATAAAAAGTGAAAGATTAAATATTTTGATGAAACAAGGCAAAGTACAATAAGTAAATAAATAAAATACGTCTTGAAATTAGTTTTTCATTCTAAACAGACTTTTCAGCAGTCATCAGCAAGTTATTTCTGAAATGAACATGGTATTTTTATACTGCTATTTTAAGACCACTTGGATAGCAGATACTTTTATCCAAAATGACTTGAAAGTGCATTCAAAATGTGCTTTATTTTCCTTTATTTGCATTCCCTGGGAATCAAACCATGACCTCTTCGTTAGTAGCACCATGATCTATTAGTAGCATCATGTAAAATAATAATAGAACTAATTCAAGATGAATGCTTGTCATTCGACCTCAAAATTCTGTTTGGGAAATTCCAAAATGTAATTTTGCTAAACGTCAAAACACATATAAAACTGCAATTTGTTTGTTTTATTTATTTTAGCTATCTGTTAAAAAAATAGTGAATTAAATTATTTACTCACTTACTTTGATCTTATTATTTTCTGATAAAATTGATGTAACTGTAAATTTTCTTATATTGCAAAAAAAAGTTGAAATCATTTTTTTTTATTTAGAATGAATTTGTAAATAAAATGTACATATGTATTTAGACAGTCTAAGAATGTTTTACAAATACAGTGATTAAAAATACTGTTTTTGCTGTAAGATAGTCCTCTTTTAAGTGAGAGATGGCTGGGCTTCATAAGCTTTTATTTTTAGCGAAAATGTTATTTTGAGTTCCTTCACACATTCATTAGTCCATGTTTGTGCGTATACATTTTCAGTCTCAGTGTGTATGTGTTTGTTTGTGGCTCAACAGACCAAGCAGAGCCTGTACAGACAGACAGACACACACACACACACACACACACACCTGGGACAAAGCACAGACTCTTGTCTGTTTTATATTCAGCCTCTATAACCAGAGGAAAGGCAGTGTCTGAATATGCCAGTGCCTAGATGGAAAGGAGATATTTTGTGGTAGCATCCTTCCTCCATCCCCTCTGTCTGTCCCACCCACACTGTCTCTCTTTCGATTTATTTTTCCACTTAGTTCTGTCTCTCTCTCACACACGTACATTCACCTCCCACCACTGTATCTCGAATCTTCCAGCTCTCCAGAAATGTTGCAGAAAGAATAGGTTATCTCTACCGGAGTGTGGTATGTGTCAGGGGTGTTTTTTTCCAAGCAGGTAAGAGAGGCAGGGCCTCAGACAAAAATCTGAATGATAATCAACAGTACAAAAAGAAACCACTTGAAAACACTGTTTCTCTGGATCTCCTGGATTTACTAGGTGTAGGTTTGAAGAAAAATGCTAATATTTGGAATTCTGTTGCATTTTTATGTGAAAACATTCCTACTTAAAACTTGGAAGAAATGTTACCAGTAGTCTACAGAACAAATCAAAAATCGTGTTTTAATCAAAAACACAAAACCAAAAAATCTTAATTCCTGAGAAAATGAGAACCCTCAAGTGGTCTCTTAATTTTTTTCATAGCTGTTTATTGAAATATGAGATAGAATGATGTCAAACAAACAAACACACACAGACACACACAGACACACACACACACACACACAGACACAGACACACACAGAATTTCTTGTTTGTTTGTTTTTTATTTTTTTAAGTAAAAAAGTCAAACTGAAACATCAGTGAATAATGTTTCAGAGGGATGAAGTTTATTATGTTTTCATTAAAATCCAGTTGCATGAATGGGAGGCGGGGCAGTGCCTCCACATTACTGTGTTTGGCAGATTACCCTGCCAGTGCGATATTAGCCGCATTGTGCAATGCAAATATAATTTGACATTGTTGTGTCTTGGTTTTGATAATGCAAACATACAATTAAAAAAAAATTGAGATGGGTACTATTTTAAATGTTTTGAATGTGCTCACCAAGGCTGCATTTAATTGTTTAAAAATGCAATAAAACAGTAATACTGTGAAATATTATTACAATTTAAAAAGAACATTTTTTATTTTAATATTTTTAAAAATGTAATTTATTACTCCAGTCTTCAATGTCACACGATCTTTCAAATAACATTCTAATGTGCTGCTTTGGTGCTCAAGAAAAGAATATGTTGAACAGTTGTTCTGTTAAATATTTTTGTGCTTTTTCAGGATACTTTGTATGAAAAAAACAGTGTTTATTTGAAATAGAAGTCTTTTGTAACATTATACTGTAAATGCTTTACTGGCACACATACTTACTGACCACAAACTTTTGAATGGTTGTGTATATATATACTAAAATATATTTAAGAAAAAAAAAAGATTATGCTGGTTGCTTGTTGATTATGTAAGATACAAGGTACTTGGATTAAATACAAGGCTTTAATTCAAAATCGTGTAAATGGTGTCTATTTTCATTCTCTCTCGTAGGGGGCGCTGGTTAGTGCTTTGTCTGATGACAGTATTCACCTGTGGAACCTGCGACAGAAGAGACCAGCTGTGCTGCACTCACTCAAGTTCAGCAAGGAGAGGTCAGCCACGGTCACTTAATCTACACTTGCTCTGAGCGTGTGTGTGCATGTAGACTGCTGATCAGTGTTAGCGATACATTACCGCGTGTGTGTGTGGGGCAGAGCTGGTGTTGGATCTGATACCTCTGTTTCTCTCTTTCACTCCCTTATTATTCCAGTTGACTTTCACTTACTCTCTCGCTGTTGGTACCCAGGTGCAGTCCAGAACACAACAGTCATTTCACTGTTGGTCGCTTAGGGAGGCGAGTCAAACATGTGTAGTCATGTTTGCAAACAGTAGTGGGAAACGAATTAAAGCAGAAAGTCTTATTTTACTCTTTCAGAAGGAGTTTATTTGTTTTTAAATTGAATTAAATTGTTAATCAAGGTTTCCTGCTCTGTTAGTCATAATGTAATTTAGGAATAGTTCACCCAAATATGAAAATTCTGTCATCACCCTGATGTTTTCCAAACCTGTATGACTTTCGGTTGACTGGAACGTAAAAGAAGATATTTTTTACAATGTTATCTTTTATGTTCCAAATTTTTGTTTTTGGGTGAACTATCCCTTTAAATGACCATCAAATACGATAAAGCTTATTGCATTATGCTTGCTTATACACCATTAAAAAGAGGCAGATTTCCTCATATCTTAAAGGGATACGCCACCCCATAATGAAAAATTTGACATTAATCACTTACCCCCCTGTCATTTCAAACCCGTAGAAGCTTCGTTCATCTCCAGAACACAATTTAAGATATGTTTGATGAAAACCAGGAGGCTTGTGACTAGTGGTCGACCAATATTGTTTTTTTGACAGCCGATGCCGATACCATGGAAAGCAGGGTGGCCGATAGCCGATATAATTTAAAAAAAAAAATTAAAATTTAAGACATTTTAAATCATTTGACAATGGATTTAAAAATAAATGTGCAAAATAAACATACTTATACTTCAGATGACAAAGTATTTTGGATAATTTTATCCCATCATTAACCGTTTATTCTGATATTCTTTTGGAGAATATGAGCTGAACGCAGGCAGCTTACGCTCTTCTGTGTCAGCCGCGACACAAGGATACGTTTTCTGTGTGTATTTATGGGTTGATTTAAAAGAAAAAGTGTTTCCTTGTGTCGCGGCTGACACGGAAGAGTGTACGCTGCCTGCGTTCAGCTCATATTCTCCTCAACAGTGACGTGTTCATACTAAGGAAACTACTCTGTGGCAAGAATTGAAGAATGTGTGAGACCTTTAATCACACCCATAGCTATAGATCAGTGCAGGAAGGTTGTAACCTTCTGATTCGGTTTGGACAGCTGTGGACTCTGATAAGACATGAGGCAGCCCGCATATTTTTTTAATAAGGCAACCTGTTGATGAGAGTGACAACACGCCAACAGTGGCTTTCAGGGTCAAACAAGTTTTTACCACATAACTCTGTGTGTGTGCGGGTCTCTGCACATGTGTATCTGCCTCAGAAAATACAGGCAGGGGTTATAGGTATAGGACTGATGTGTCAGTGTTCCTGACATTTAGAAAGTGTTTCCCTTTGTGACCTGCCTCGCCCCTGAGGCTGCACTGGGGCGGCTGTGCCCCTGAGTGCAAATAAAATGTCTTGGTGTTGAGCTGTAAAGCTAACATGAATTGGCATTCAGAGCACATTTTACTTGCATAATGTAATGTATTTCTGAGCGTTATCATTTTATATATGTAGAATTATTTTATAATATTTTATGTAATTATATGTGATTAATATTAATTAATATTATTATGTATTTATAAAAATACAATAAAAAAACTTCTGAAAGTAGATTTTGAACACCAGATACATAAACATAAAAACAAACTATCACCCTTTCAGGAACAAGAATCGGCCCACAAAAGACTTGTGGGCTGTGATGCTGAAAGATCCTTCTTTTTTGGAAAGTATATTTTTGGGTGGGACATAGTTTGATCTACTGTCAGGACACCATGGGCATCACACAAGCTGACGTCCTGACAGGAAGCTGTCAGAAGATGTTACAACAACTAGAGAGGGTTAAGCGTAGGGATGCTCCGATCCACCTTTTTCTTCTCCGATAAAGATTCCGATACCTAGGGTTCAGTATTGGCCGATTCTGAGCCGATACCAGTTAAGTGCCCCCCCCCCCCCTCCATTTAAATAAATGTAGAATTTATATATCTCTGTTTGTGGAATGGATAATCATTCTTTCACATTCTACTAGATACAGACTACTTCATTATAAAGGAAAATAAAATAAACAACAAATATGAAAAAATATAGGTCTATGTATATTCATAATCTATGACAAAAATGTATCATAAACTAGGTTAGTGGATAATTCGGCAGCAAATTTATTCTAGAAAAATCAGTGCACAATAATTTTAGAAATCCAAACATTTAGTGAAAAAACAATATTTTGTGGGGAACAAATAAAAGTGATGCACTAAATATGGTAAAATGTTACCATATTTGTTACTGTTACTAAATATGGTAAAATGTTACACATTGCTATTTGTATTATTACAAAATCCATTCATTAAAAACATTCATGGATGTATTTATATACAAGTATATACTATAAAATGAAAATAAATTTCTTTTAAATGTAAAGCATATTTTTTTAATAAGGCAACAACATATGATAGATACGTTAGGACAAAACAAATACGGTGCAGCACGAAGCGATTACAATGTGTGCAGAATGATGCGCTTGAAGCAACACGGCCTCAGGCTGTGACTCCATGTTGCTTCAAGCATATTTCTGCACACCGGATGCGCACATTGTAAGCGCTTCGTGCTGCACTGTATTTGTGACTCACAGCACGCAACGCTTTGCATTAAAACATGCAAAGCACAAAGGGAAGACAAAAAATTGATGCATAGTGTATTATATCTATGTAACAGTTATTGAGCCTTTCTTTTAACGGTTTTAAAATTCTGTTACTGTGCACGTAAAATAAAAAATTATAGTCTTTTCTACGCCCGTGTTTTGCTCTCACAGACACCTGGTAGCAAGTAACAAAACAACATTAAACTCCGGCAAGAATATAAAGTCCTTTTTGCAAAATCATAGACATGTATTTACAAATCAAGTATAATAATGGGAACACAGAATGATCTTGGAGAAAGCTTTACCGTGTTAACTCTGGTGATCGAATGTGAACAGGGTTTAAAGGCTGAACGAATGACTGACAGCCACAGCGGAGGAAAGAGTTTGTGTGAACTTTAATGTAAGGACTTAAATATTCATATGTAGCTCACATTCACATTCAGAAGTAACACAGAATAATTTGCACAACCGATACCCAATCTGAGAAAAATGGCAGTATCATAGCCGATACCCGATATGAATATCAATCGGCGAATCCCTAGTTGAGAGAGGAACAGCCTGTTAAAAAATTGCTCTTTTTCTGGTATAGACATTAAAACTGCTCCCTGAAAATGCTCTCAAGATTGCACATTAAAGCATTTTGTATGAAAAAGATATTAGACTGTGTTGACTTGAAATGCTTTTGCTGCACTTAAGCCATTCTGATGAATAAGAAAAACAAAAATTCATCTGAATTAAATGCTGCAAATTTGTTCTTACTAACATTTACAGGAGGAAATAAATTAGAGCTCATTCAAAGCAGATTCTTTTCCTCCATGTTGTACATGTGCAGCTGGTCAATTGTGTGTTTTATACGTTTGGCTTGCCTGAAGTAACACATTGTCGTTGATTATGAATCTTCTTGTATTTGTTCATTGAGCCTGGTGTCTCAATCATTCAGAGCTGTAAAATGAATTTTCCCAAATGATGCCAATGAAAGGCAATGTTTAGGCAAGCCGTTATAACCTACAGACACAGTGTTACAGAAGAAATTATGCCGTCCTGGTGCTGTAACATAACAAATGATCAGGGAGGTTGGCGGGTTTTTAAGGTTGTTCCTGAATGGATTTGCTCTTTGCTTGTGTGTGTGTATGTGCGTCCCTGCAGGACGAAGGCTCAGTAAAGAGCAAGCCAAATGTCAGGAGTGCAGGGCATCCGTCTGTCATGCTAATACACTCATTTATCTCATTATCACACCGTCTCAGAAAAGCCATCTGAATGCACACATATGCAAACCTCACTCTCACACGTACACAAATCTTGCTTAGTTTCATGAAACGCACACTCAAAGTCAAGTGATAGATGTTATAAATTCTTTCCTGTGCTAATTAATGAATGAATTAAAGAAGGATCATTAGTTAAGTATGGAAAATGTGCCAGAAAAGACCTTAATAAGTTTTTTTTTCCCACTTAAACCTTCTGTAATTTTAGAAATGGATAGTAATTTTGACAAAATCTTCACTTACCTGAGATGATGACATAATGTAGACATAAATATCAAGATATATATATATAATTGTATAATAAAAATAATAAATTATAAATTAAAATGAATAGTTTGAGGTAAATTGTGATATGTATACATGTAGAGCTGTAGTGCATATATTTAAACTGTGTTTGAGTGCCTTCTGAAAGTTTTTTTTTTTCATGCTCTTGGAGTTTTTCATTCTTACATTTTGAATAACAATACATGTGTGTTTTCTTTAAAAGCCGCTAATGTTTTCCCTTTCTGAAGGGAGAGAAAAAATAGAGAGCAGTCAGCAGTCCAACTTATGTCGTTTTTCAATGTCTTCTCCATGCACATCTGTCTGATAGACAGAAATGAAGTGTGTTGTGTTTGATGCATGGTTTTTCTCTCAGCACTCCACTCATGAATATATTCATGATGCTGCAAGGTGCTGGTGTGAAGTGTTGGGGGCAGGTGTATGTGTGCACTCGTGTTGCAGGGAAAAAGGAGTGTGAAAGGGGTGAGAGGCAAGCCGTTTGCACAGCACCAAAACAAACAAGCCTTTTGTTCATAAAATTATACCATATGCTCCACCTTTTCAAAAAAACACTTGTTCATCAAGATGCATATGAGTTTTGGAAAACTAATCATTTAGACAGACCTTAGACTGAGTAATATTTCAGTTTTAGTGTTGATTAAACAGAAGCCCAGTCTTTGACTCCAGTAGCTGAGCTTCCTGCACTTTTACAAAGCAAAGTACATTTGATTTGAGCTAGCAGAACTGCAGCTCAAGTTAAACTAAGCATTTTTATACTTAGGAATGACATAAATTACATGCTTGGAAGAAAATTGTGTGGTTCATTGATGGAGCACTTGACTGTCAATATCCTGAATGTTCTAAATTTTTCACGCGCTAGCTTTTGGTGCAACTTATCTTACCTGTAGTTCCCACATGAAAAGGCTATTTCTCAGAGGTTGCTCTTTCATAATTATGGAGATTTGAGGGAATAGGAAATGTTATAAACAGTCTCAAATGTGTCTCCTAATAAACAAATCAATTGCTGACAGAGTCTATAAAATTTGATTAAATCTCAGGTAAATTGGTCTTGAACTAAATGGGGCAAAAGGTTTTATTGAAATCACAAACTTTGCAGACTTTGGTATCTTGGCAAATCTGGGCACATTTTTTGATGTCTCTGTTGAATCTCTGAAAGAGACACTTGAGATTACGGGGGTCTCAGAAAAATCTAATAAGGTGGAAATTTAAGTGAGTCTCCATTTAATCTCTTTGCTGTTAAGAACTTCACTAGAAGTTAAACAAGACTATCATAAGATAAGCTAGGGGTGCTCTGATTGATCGGCTAAGAATCGCTATCGACCGATAATCACTTTAGGAAGTTTGATTGGCGTTCTCAATAAAGGCAGATCTTGTAAACCGAACTCAATCTGACGATGCGCCTGCTATGAGAGGTTTGGCATGACATGCAGTGGCACGGTCTCAGTCTCTGTCCAGCATGGGTAAAATAATTAAATTCATAAATCTTAATTAAAATCCATAACAAATTAATAAAAAAAACACAAATTAAACATAAAATCACACTGTGAAATGTAATTTCACAAACAGTGTGAGTGAATCACCGCTCACTCTCTCTCTTTACCTCTCAAAATCAGCACATTATGGTCTGCACTATAAGCGAGCTGCAGAGTTGACACAGGAATTGTCACTTGCATTATCCAGGTAATGTTGCTTAGTCACTAAAGTTTATAATTTGCATTTCTTTTTAAATCTTGCCAGTGTTTAAACCATTCAGCACTCACGCTCATGCACACTGAAATCACGCACACATAAGGCCGCCTCACATAATGCTAAAAAATGATTCAGAGGACCTGTTACCACAACTTAAATAAATACATGGTTGCAAGTTATAAATTCTAATTTAATAATTTAATTAAACCTTTTTTTTTTTTCATTATTTTGTGAGGTCAGTTGTCATGATGTTGATCATTACATGAACTTAATATTGTGTGTAATTTAAACTCAGTTTTTTGCATTAATTGAATTTATTTAAAAATTAAGTTGTACTAACTCTATAAAATAACTTTGGAAATCAGGTAGTGAAGGGAAAGACCTGTTAATGCCTAATGCTGTTATGTTTGACATTTAAAAGAGTTTCTGTTATGTTGAAGTTTTTATGGTTAGCATTGTGCTGAAGAGTAGACCAGAAGAAGGTAAACACTACATTGACTCTATTTGCAATGACTGTGCTAATGCCAGTAACAAGTAACATCTTACTTGTTTATTATACATGCTAAATGAGTTGTGTGTGCTATGATATCTGCGTATTTGAACTAAAAAGGTAGTATAAATTGGTGCCAGGCAAATTACATGAAATCCACCCAGAAATCTCAAACAGATTTTTAATCTTACCTAAAACCAGATTTGATCAAGTGGTCTTTATCAGATGTCGTATAGGTCATACAAGACTGACTCATGCATTTTTGCTTAAAGGTGCAGACCCAACTCTATGCATGTTCTGCAAGACCCTCCTTTCCATGAAACATATTCATTTGTACTGTCCCGGTTTTAATGCAAATAGAAAGCTCTTTTATAAAGTTAGTTTACTTAAGGACTTATTTAGTAAGATTTTGTTAATTGAAGCATCACTATAAACAATTCTACATGATCAAAAGAAGGCTTCAAAAATATCAGTATCGGTGATTGTATTGGCAGATACTGCTTCCCATGACCAACGATCAGTGATCAGCTCCAAAAATCCTGAGATTAACCCTTAAGATTAATTATTAATAATTATTATTGATAATGATTATTTGTCAGCTAAAGTCCCTGCTCATGGAAAGCCTGATGGAGTTTTCCTACCTTTTTTCACCACAACCCATTTTCTCTGTATATGCAGTTTCTACTGCATAGACTTTTATTAAAACCCCATCTTGCCAACTGTGAATTACCCCTTTAATACAGAGCCTCCAACATTCCCATTTCAGTTAAGTCCATGCATGACTGCAGAGTCTATCTTTCTACTTCACATTACCTTCCCACTATTTTATAGAACTGAAATGGTTTGATATTCCAAAAGAAACCTTCAAGGGCATGAGTTCCAGTGTGTCTAATCCATTGTGCACTTATATGAGGTTGCTCAAATATTCGTTTTGCAGCAATATACTATGTCTTGCAGTGAATTTTGAGCAGCCAAACCCTTTAAAGTATGATGAATGAGAATCCTTATAATATAGGCTGCTGTATCAAGTGTTGATCCAACTGTTTTAAACAGTTTCTCGGATGGCATCAGACAAAAAGAACCAAATATGACACTGGAGAATAGAATAAAATATATGTTGTTTTGAATTAATTTTATAAATTCAGATAAGAATCAGTTAAGTTGAGAAATCATATAACGTTTTCAATGGAGACATATGAGGCCTTTGTGGCTGAAGTGTTTTTGAGTATGGGAGCAGTTCTATTATGAATTTGAAATATTTCAAATAATAACAAATTTACTCTCTCTTCATTCCTCTTTTGTAGGATAACGTTCTGTCATCTGCCCTTCCAAAGTAAATGGCTGTACATCGGCACGGAAAGAGGAAACATCCACCTTGTAAATGTGGAGTCCTTTACCCTCTCAGGATATACCATCATGTGGAACAAAGCCATTGAACTGTGAGTGCCACGCACACAGATTTGAAATGAAATGCAATCTCACAGAGTCCTGAGATCTGATTTGCAATATATCATATATGTCACATCTGTCATTGTTCCTGTAGCCTTGTTATGTTTTATTTGTAACTAAGCAATCTTTTCAATCAAATGCCATTTTAAATAGTCAATACACCTGCTCTCCCTCCATCACTCTTCTCCGTAGGTACCATGAGTTCTTCAATTATTCATTCTAACATTTTGTCAGCAGTTTTGTTTTCCTCCCTGACCCGTTGAAAAGGCTGCAGAGCCTTTGAGACCCAGACAGTGTAGACACGCACACACACATATGCAATTACAGGTGTCAGATCGGATCAGTGTTAGTATAGACAGATGTCCTGTCTTGACTCTTGCTTTAGTACTTACACAAACGAACACTCGCAGACAGACACATTGTGTCCCTTGTGACAGGAAGGGCAGTTGTTGAAAGAGTCGCTCCGCCCTTTGCTGTTATACCTGTAGTGACAGACTAAATGAGCAAGTCAACGTGGCTTTACTCTCATGTCATTGAGCAGGGCATTTTCTCCATTGTCTCTCAAACACACAAATGCACACATCTACAGTACATATATGTCATACATCACATACAGTGTGTGACCCTGCTCCACAAAACCAGTCATAAGTAGCTCGGGCAAATTTGTAGCAATAGCCAAAAATGCATTGTATGGGTCAAAATTTATAGATTTTTTTTTAATGCCAAAAATCATTAGGATGTTAAGTAAAGATCATGTTCCATGAAGATATTTAGTAAATTTCCTACCGTAAATATATCAAAAAATGTATTATCATTAGTAATATGCGTTGCTAAGGACTTTATTTGGACCACTTTAAAGGTGATTTTCAAATGGTTGTATCTCGGCCAAATATTGTCCTATCCTAATAAACCATACATCAATGAAAGCTTATTTATTCAGCTTTCAGATGGACCCTTATGACTAGTTTTGTAGTCCAGGGTCACATATGTCCATAACAAAAAATTAGCATAAATCACAAAGTAATGCTATTACAATGTAAGATTATTATTTGGCATGTATTGAATAAATTTTAAAGCCACTTACCACAAGAAGGCACAAAATAAGTCCTGACCCTCAAAAATAAATAAATAAAATAAAGTAAAAAAAAAATGAAATAAATGAATAAAATAAATAAATATATTTTATGTATTTAGATATTTTAATACATTTTTCAACAATGGCCAGTTTTGTTTTCCCTTCATTTTCAAAATAATAAATATATGTCTAAATACAATTTAACACCAATATTTAGTTATATATAGTATTAGAATAAACATTTAATAAATATGACATAAAAAGAAACGCCACTTAGAAAATACAAATAAATAATGCATTTCTCTATATATAAAAATATAAAATATTTTTCCCATAAGTATATTGAAGGTCAATACATGTTTGATCATTTTTTATCACTATGTTGTTGTTTTTTACATAAACACTTTCAGAATGTACTTCACAGTAGTTGATACACCACAGCAGCTAACCGTGTGCCTGTTTGAAAGTAATAAATCTGGCATGCCACTCTGCTGTAGGCATGATAACACAGTGGTGGGTGATGTGGGCATGATGTCAGGCATTGAGAAAAATAGTTTGTTGCTGCAGGTGTTAGTAGCACAGAGTTGTATTATAGTACAGGGGCATGGAGGTTAGCACTTTGATTGTGTGGGCTGTTGGGAAGATGGGCATAATGGAATGTGTGATGCCACACTGACAAGGGGGCATCGAGGCATGTTAGAGGGGATTACGATAGCAGGTTGTTTAATTTTTAAGCTGTTCCCAGGTGCACAGTCTGGGCACAAGGAAATGCCAACATGCCCTCTGGACAAACCAGATTGTCTCTGTGTTCCAACTAGTCTGTGCATGTCTTTTTGTGTGACAGTGCTGTCATAAATACAGATCTCCGCCAACAGAGACACTGAGGTATGGATCTCTCCTTGGCCAAGGTTAAGCAGACAGCAATAGGTTTTGAGGCATGCCGGGATTGTATACGTACTCGTACTGTCATTAAAACAGTATATAGAGGATACCTTTATGATATTTATTTAGAGTCTATTAACTGTGTGACATCCATTTCAGAGACTCGATTTGCACGACAGGTGTTACTCCTTAAAGCAAATGGATGCACTCGCTGAAAGTGTGAGCAAATTGCATCTTGGATTCCGCACGTGTACACGCACAGCTGGTAGGGATGGAAGCAGATACTGTGCTGTGTTGCTCTTTCCCTGTGGTTTTTCCTAATGACAGGAAATTAAACTTCAAGTCAACATGCACTCCTCACAATCAGAGAGAAAGTGTGAGAATAAGAGGTACGTGCATATAGTGTGATAATTATTTTGGACCTCAAAAAAGGATTGTGGGTAGGAGGGTATTATGTAGGTGAAACGGTGAAATTATGTAATCATAAGGTGTCTTGAGTGAATGAGATACAGGGCGGCAGTTACAGAATGAGATTTTGCCCATCCTATTCTTGTTGCCATGGTGATCAGCTCTCTAAAACCAGCCTGTTTCTCCTAAAGTAAGGGTTGAGGGATAGGAGGGAACTGGGGGGAATTAAATTAGGATCTCAAGGTCTGAGGAACGGAGTAGTTAACAATCTGTCACTCTATCAACATGTTTGCAACTCTAATCTCTGTGTGTAGGTGCTACTGCTCCCTCCTTCTCTTTCTTTCACTCCCACTCACTCTCTGTCTTTTAACTAAACAGGGCTCAGTTTGTGCCGAAAGTAGTTGTTGACCTCATGAACTGAGTTTGGTTACTGTGCCGGGTGAGAGTAGGTTTTTTTTTTTTTTTTTTTTTTTTCTTTTGATGAAAAATATTATATTAGACTTTTCTTCTCAACTAGAATACTGGACATTTGATCATATCAGACAGAAAAGATGAATACTACTTTTTACAAAAGGAGGCTTTAGATACAATTTTTTTTTTTTATCTGTTCATGTGGTGAAATGAGGACCTCAAATGAACATTATGGTTACATATTATTTTAAATAATTATGTGTATTTTCAGGGCTGCCAGGATTGTTTAAAAATGCAATAAAATGAATGAGATTACAAGGAACAAGGAATTCAAATTTGAAGTGAAGAAGTACCTTTTTTGTGAATGTGTCCTATGTGAACTTTGTCTTTTTTTTTATTAAATACATTATTCTGCTACAATAATGCATATGATTTATCTTTGAGAATTTCTCAGCAAATATCAATACAGAATATGATAATGTCAATATGTCATTAGAATATGAACATCTACATTTTTAATTTAAATTAAATTAACATTATCAGTTTTGAATATTTTAATCACATCCTTTTAATGGCCAATAAATTGCTGTTAATAAAATTCTTTACTATTTTAGGAAAATAGTAATATTATTTACTATTATTACCTACAAATTTAAGCTAAAATAAAAAAAAATTTAAAAAAGTTAATTGAGTCATCATAAAATTATAATTAATGAAAAATCAATATTCATTGTGAGATTTGCTAAAAATTACATTTTCACGATGCATTAAAGAAATTATATGTGTAAACAACACCCTTAAAGTCTGAATGAAACAGAAGTTGTGTTTTTTCTTCACTATTGTGATGTATATCAGAGAGAATTGATCTCTCAGACAAGAAAAAAAAGTATTTTATCCATAAGGAATTGATTAAATTGTTGGATCGTTGTTGTTTGCTATTTTGGTTAAAGATTAAAGGGGCACATAAATTAAATAAAAATGCACGCTGATAAATCATTTAACAATTTCTGCAATATTCCATAAAAAAAAAAAAAAAAATATATATATATATATATATATATATATATATATATATATATATATATATATATATATATATATGTATACACACACACACACACACACATGTATATACCTAAATTTTAAGGTCACTGGTTAGTCCTGTTTGGAGAACAATCTATAAATACTTTATTTTTTTCTGAAATATTGTTCATTTTCATCGCTCAAAATTTGAAGGAATATTAGCTGTGGGTATACCACTGCTTTACTAACATGTTTGGCAAAATTTTATTGTGTGGAAAACACAGTGATTATAAACAGTAGCCACTGTAGACTTAAAGCAGATTACAAATAAAATGTTGTAGGGTTACAGCTGTCAAAAAATGGTAGAAAGTGTAGAGCCCCTTGCTTTGAATGACTTTAGCACATCTGCGGCTGCAGGACATCATTAGTTTCTCAGACTGTGCTGGTGTGATCTTGGTCCTCTCTTCTTCCAACTTTATTTATTAGTCTCTTCAATAGTTCGGTAACTGTAGTGGGTTTCTTAGCCATAACTTTGTTGCCAAGGATTTTCCAGAGATTTTCAGTCGGGTTTAGATCAGGATTCTGGGCTGGCCATTTCATTACTTCAGTGTTCTTAGCCCTGTGTTACAGGTTTTTATTCCCCATGTACCTGTCAGTCACAACTTAGACACCCAACGAGCACTGAAGGAAATAGATGCAGATCAGGACCCCTGTCTTTCGAACTTCCATCACCGTAACAGACGTAAAAGGCTCTGTCTCTCCTCACCATGCTGTAGCTCAACAGAATGTAGCTGGAGGGGAGAGAAGGACCCCTGTCTATGCCACGGCTGTCACCACTATAGGCGTCTAAGGCTGTGCCTGAGAGCCGTCAACAACACAGTTGGCCTGCTGGGTAGTCAGAGGGTACAAAGGAATAAGACTTCTGCTAGTACAGTCAATGGCTTATGGGTTTCCACAATATTGCTAGCTAAAGTAGCACCTATGGTGGCAAGGCAGCTTGTTTTGTGATGTATAGAGAGAAGGGTAATGTAAATAAGAGTATCAGATCAGCAGATACGCTGCTTTTTTATTAGGCTTGTATTTATTAGAATTAAATATTTTACTCTTTTCGATCTGTTGGGCTGTTTCTTAACTAAAGTAATGATGGCATATTATTCATTGGCTGTAAATGAGTGGGCAGTAGTGGTCTTGTAAAATTTCTCGCTTACACTATTGTGTCCCGGGGAGATCTCAAAGCTTCTTTCATGTATTTAATGAAATTTGAACTGTGAATAATCTTGAGGTTGAAACTGACTGTCTGATTGTCGGTGTCATATTTCAAAAGCCTAATGGAGTAAGTATCTGGATGGAAAAATGTATTAAGCTTGGTTTTAGTTGGACAACATTGAATATATGATGCCTCTATAGGAGCCTGTCATGAATTATTCGATGCATTATGTAAAATCCTTTCATTTTGAATAGATTTGAATGGCACGAATCCCACTCTTGGATTTTGTAATGTATTGTTAAAGAAGATATTTTTATGAGAAAAATCCCATTTTAGTGGTGATAAATCTCTATGATCCCAGCCAGTACTGGACTTCTTGTCTAAACTCATTTCGTCAAACTATTTGAAGGATTTGAATCCTTATGAAAAACTCTGAATATACCATGGTTTTTAGTTATGAGTTGTATGGGATACCAAACTGAACTGATGTATTAATTCTTTGGAGCATGCTGGGAAACATACTGATAATCACACTCATAAATATGAAGGCACATAGGTAGCAAAATGCAATTTAAAATGCAATATGCAAAATGGCAATGCAATATTCAAAATGGCAAGGCAATATTCAAAATGGTAATGCATTTCTGTATTTAAATTTTCATTTTCCATTACCCATATGTGCAAAGTTTGGTGCAAAATGAAAATGAAATTATAGAATTTAAATTTGCCACTTCCAACAGTAGTATTAATATGTAAATTGCATTCTAATTTTAACGCTTTATAATTTGCAAAATGAAAATGTATAACCCAAATTGACTTGATATGTGTTAGACAGTTTAGAAATGGCAGCAAAATGATCGTTTAAATGCTATTTGTCCTAAATGCATTTAGACTAACAGTTAGGACATTTAGGATTGCATTTTCATCATGACGCCGTGGGATATTTGTAGCAAAATTCAGTGCGGCTTTGAAAATGCATTCCGAGCTGACCACACCCACCCTCCGTCAATCATTGCTTCAAGGCCGGGATTGGCAGAAGCGTGTTACATTTAGATCGTTCGAAACATGGCGGCTGGAGATCTTATAAGATAGTTGAATTCACTGGCAGATGAAGTGGAACGTGAACAGAGAAATACATGGCACATACTCTGTGCTAAAATCAAAAGTTCGAACGACATTATGAATATTGCGTTGCTAATTTGAATATTGCATTGCCATTTTGCATATAGCATTTTAAATTGAATTTAGCTACCTATGTGCTTCCATTTTGAATATTGCATTGCCATTTTGCATATTGCATTTTAAATTGAATTTTGCTACCTACTGTATATGCTTCCATACATAAACACACCCAGGGCTTAAAGTTCTCTGGCACCGTGCCGGATCTCCGGCGTGCGGCATTTGGCTGCGGAAAATAAAAGTTGTCCTACATTTAAAAACACGTGTTGAAATCACATTTGAGTTCATGAGTTCGCTTTCCAATGTATGAAAGGAACACAGCTTTCACTTTCAACCAAACTAACATTACTAGCCAATCAGAAGTTTTTGCTCTTATAAACACGAGATGGGCATTAGCTGATGAATGGAAAAGAAGCCTGGCTCTCCAGTGCGACACATTGAAAAAGCTGCCAGGCACAATGGTCAAAGATTTCCATCTAGCATCATATTTACATAGAAAAGCTATTTAAAAAGCAGCGGCGCTTTCACATTATCTCCATAAGAATGATATGATTGCCAGTATGAATTTACTGGGATTTTTAAAAAGGTCCTTTTCACACATGATCTCTTAATGTTAATTTACCAGTAAAGACTGTATGTGTGAAAGGGGCTAAACTCTGGGAGTTTGGGTTGCTTAATTAACTTTCATCTGGGAAAACTCACTTGATTTGTAATGTAAATCATTTAAACCTATGCCAACACAGGAGAATACATCAACATATTTCTAAATATGAGAATTATTGTTCATCGCGATTTCAAAATAAAAGTTTCTGACTTTGCATGTGGCCAAATATTAAAATTAAATGGATTTAAACGCTGAACCACATGAAACATCACCAGGCCGTTGGCGCCCTCTGCAGGTATTTGTTATAATATAGGCAAATTATATTGTGTATTTAACAGTGTTGTTTAATAAAACCATGTACTTGGTTTTGATGCTTTATTTGAGTCCAATTATTATTGCATCATTGTTACTTTATATATAAATATAGTCATATTAAAGCCTGTTTTTCCACTTAGTTCTATTTAAAAAAATTTCAGATTACTTACTTGTCAAAATAATCAGATTACTTGATTAGCAAAAATAATCATTAGTTAAGCACTAGATTAGTTAAAACATTTCAAAATACAACTGCATTGTTTTATTTTATTTTTTTTTGTGATTAAAGGACAAATATTTTGTCATTTTGAAAATTTCTTAAAGTACTAACACATTGTCTCGTTCTAGTTAACCAAGTATCTGCATTTTGTCTCACCTTGGGAGCTAAGAGTATTGTCACACCCCTAGTGTCTATAAGCGTGATAAAGCTCATAATTTTCCAAGTGTATGACATAGCTTTCATACTTTGGGTCACTCATATATTCCTGAAAATAAAATCAGTTTGAATAATGAAAATGATGACTTTGTCATAGTATCCTTTCAAATGTTAAAGTTGCCACAGTCATTGCATTCTTTGCATGTGCTGCACTTTATTTGTGCCATTTGTTTTATTAGTTTATTTATTTGAATTTGAAAGATAATAACAATATTGATTAATAAGTAAGATCTGATTTTAGTTCTTGAAAACCAAAAGAGAAGTGCAAGTCCTTAAAAGTCCTGGAATTTTATTTTGCAGTATCTGTACAAACCCTATTTAAGTTAACAGTTTTTGGACCATTTTAATGTTTTTGTTGTTGTTATTTGAACTGAGCTGTAGTTTTCTGTAATAAAATCTCTTTGTATATTTCCTATTTTATATTAATTTCCTAGTATTTAATTTACCATTATTTCTTTTGAACAAAACTATTTCAGAAATTTCATGTTTTAGATTGTAGATCATCTTGTACCCTGTCAAGGACAAAGCTAACCAGCAAAACTTGATATCAAAAGCATCCTAAATGTTGTATGTGTTTGCACCACATTGTAGTGAGTAACCTTTCTTGGTATTGCTGTTTCAAATATCCCACCATAATCTCTAGTCTGAGCCTGTCAAGGGCTAATGGCAATGGCAGATACATTACTAATTAGTTTCAAGGAAAATAATTTTCTTTTTTTGTTTGCCAAATAACCCTGTGTATGTGTCCACCCCCGCAACCCCAAGCCCCGGAAAAAAGTTCAAACTCAGGATTTTTTATTTTTTTTTTGCTTTAAAACTTACACACCAGTAAAATCACAACATGCACTACAATTCAAAAGTTTGAAGTCTTATTAAAAATAAATAAATAAATTCCAAATCAGCATATTAGAATGATTTCTGAAGTTTCATGTGACACTGAAGACTGAAGGAATGGCTGCTGAAAATTCAGCTTTGCCATCACAGGAAGAAATTACATTATATTAAAATAGAAAACTGTTTTAAATTGGGATACTATTGCGCAATATTACTGTTTTACTGTATTTTTCATCAAATAAATGCAGCCTTGTTGAGACGCCTTTAAAAAACAACAACATAAAACAAAACTTACCAACCCCAAACTTTTGAACAGTAGTCTCTCTCTCTCACACAGTCAAACACGCATATCCCCAAGGATTGTTTCCTCGCTGGCTTCATACTGTATTTCCCGTTATGCGTTTGAACTCCTCCATCCTGTCTCCTTGACTAACACCAATCCCAAACTTGTCTCTCTCCCACAGGTCCTCCAAGGCCCACCCCGGCCCAGTCGTTCACATTAGTGACAATCCTATGGATGAGGGCAAGGTAAGGAAATGCCTACACATCTACATGTAAACAAATCAAAACTTCCTGACATGAATAATTCATTTCCCTTACTTCACACAAAGCTCTTGTTTCTCTCCATTCTGAACTCATGAGACATTTCTTTCCTACAGTGCAGCACAGTTCAGTAATTGGGTCTAATCTCACACATCTTGTTAGCAAATTATGTTGTTTTTGAAAACAAATGATCGAGGAGATATGAAGGAGATGAACAAATGCTCCAGCTACTTCCAAATGCATCTTTTTAGACATTCATTTTACCTTCGCTAATTGCCAGCGCACAGTCACCTACTGGGGTTTTACCTTTGTATGGATGACAAACTGTCTGTCTTTTTTTCTGGCAGCTGGGAGCTCCTCATAGGCGCCTTTATAGGGATGATCCACTCTCTCCCATCCCACTTCTGCCCCTGAACGGGGCATCAATCCATAACAGTTCCACTCAGTTCTTAATGGGTCTTAAAGTCCTTAGACACATTGTCCCTCGCTCTTGGCTGACAGAACTCCGACACTTTATCATTTCACACTATCACTGAATCTCTAAAAACAAAGAGGTTTAAAGTTAAGATGGCAGAGTACATGTCATTTTTAAAAGAAATGTTGAAGAATTTCCTGACCACTCATTCCCTTGCATTTACAGTACAATAACTTGAGACTGAAGCTATGGAGCTTAAACAATCTTTAAAAAGTGCTATAAAAGTATCTTAAAAGTCATAATAGTCATATAGTCATGATAAAGTGTTCATTTTCAGGTGAGCTATTTCTTTTATAAATGTAGAGTTGAATTATGGTGATAAGAACTTTTCACACATTTCTTTTATGTTTTGAACAGAATGTTTTGTATGATTCATTGATTTTGTTGGAGTATGAATAAATGTTTGTTTTGGATTAACAATCAGACAAAAGGACTTGAATTTTTTATTCAGTGTTTACTTTGATGAAACACATAATTTACTTTCAGATTTACGTCGCCATCTGCATGAACTCTCATTAGTTCACAGGTCAGGTTCAACAGACTGATGGCCTATTTTCCTTCTTTTCTTGTTCCCCCTACATCTTCCTTCATGTTTCAGCTCATAATAGGATTTGAGTCTGGGATCGTAGTGCTGTGGGATTTGAAATCAAAGAGAGCTGACTACCGGTACACTTACGACGAGGTATGTATTGTCACACAATGTTGTAATCCAGACTCCTGTCGCCTGCAGGGACACAAATGCCCAGAATATGGAAATGCGTTGAGCAAATATTCATGAGATGTTTTGATTAAATCTCTTTAAGTAAGAACATAGTTTGTTCAGCTTGGTGTTACGGTGTCAAAGGAACATTAGTATTGAGAAGAATGAGTGGCAATAGTGTGTGTGGATTCTAAGCTCTGCCTATTCTCAATCATTCATTCATATAACTGTCTTCATCTGGAATGTTCTGAAGGACACTTTATAAACTCATGACTCATGAATATTAATTAGGTTACAGAATGTTCCCTCAACTGATTTACTGAAAGGCAAAATTAGCAAAAAGACAAAACAAAATATACAAAACTTTAACAAAATATAATAATTATTCAATTATTATTAAAGCAAGTGAACAATTTAAAGTATATTTACAAAGTGGTTAACTTGCTGCAGTCATTAATAAATACATTTCTTGTTTAAAACCTCAAAACTTTCAGGTCGGTAATATTTTTAAATATTTTTGGAAGAACTCCTTAGTGCTTTCCAAGGCTGAATTTATTTGAGCAATAATACAATAAAACAGTAATATTGTGAAATATTAGTCAAATTTAAAATAGCTATAACTGTTTTCAGCTTTAATACATTTAAAATGGAATTTATGTGATGGCAAAACTGAATTTTTAGTGTCAAATGGCACATTATAATGTGCTGATTTGGTGCTCATGAAATATTTCATACTATTATCTTGAAAACATTTGTGCTGCTTACTATTTCTGAAAACATATTTTTGTTTTTTCCCCCTCCAGAATTCCTTAATGAAAGAACTGTGTTTATTTGAAATATAATTTTTTTTTAACGCTATAAATTCTAAATGTCTAAATGTCTCTTTGGTTGGTTGAATGCATTATTGCTGAAAAAAAAGGATGTATTAAAAAAAAATCTGGTTTTGTACTGTCCCTATACAAACAAACTCATAATAATTATAATATTGCAAAAAGTGCACAAACTTGGAAATTTGAGGAATGTCCCCCTTTCAGCTCTCTTGAATTGGTTGTAACGTTTCATTTCAGCTTTTAAAATGTTATTTATTTATTTATTTATATTTTCCCCAGAAATAGTCATTTTTGTCTGCATGTCCTTGAAATTATTACCATGCATCTGAAAATCCCCTGTAGAACATACAGTTAATCTGCCACTCCAGTTTAAGCTGGTTCAATGCCTTTTGTCAACAGTTGCAGCCAGTTTACATTAGTTATTATGATGAGCATGATGTGCCCAAAGCAAAGTGCAAAGGAATTAAAACCGACACACACACAGACACACACACACATATACACGTAAAATCCATCTCTTACTGTAACTCCCTCATTGTTGTGTTAGTGTATGTGTGTGTGTGTGTGTGTGTGTGTGTGTGTGTGTGTGTGTGTGTGTGTGTGTGTGTGTGAGTTAGAGTTAATTTCTCATAGAACAACTCATCTTTACCCTGACGAATGACTGTGCCTGACTGGATGTCTGATTTATTCCTGCCTTCATTTAACTTGATTGATTAGTACAGCAGAGATAAATGTCCTACAATTCACTGCTCCGTAGGGGTAGCAAGGTGTCATTTTGGCTCAGCACAGAGTCACGCTCATACCATGAAACACCATTGTTCATCAGACCCCACATAGTCCTTTACTGTACTGTTTATAATTATGAAGGCGAGACCAGGGAAAGGCTAAGACAGGTTGATCAGACTGTCTTTAGTTATGCAGATGTTGCCTGGGAATCTTTTTATCTTTGAAGGGGTCACAGAAGTGCAATAGACAGCAGAATTAACATCATATCAGATCATGGGAAGCTATTAGTGCTGAAGGGTTCACTGAGGTGCCGTGAGCAGCAGCATTAGCACTGAGGCGTTGAGGAGCTGTGTTGTTATAGATGGATGGAAATGCTGAAATAAGGATAAGGATAGCATCAGTGCAAGTAGCATAAAGGACGGACATAACAGGCAGTTTGTTTTTTTTTTTCTTTTTTTGTGTAATAGAGATTTTAATAATCTTGATTCCTACTTCTTCTTGTTCATGTATTCATTTTTATGTGCACAGAGTGAGATTTTTTTGCATCCTTGTTTTAATGTTTATAAGTGATTGCTAGGGTGTTTTGGTAGTTGCTAGGGTATTGTCCTGTAAATTGGCCCAAGTCAAATAAGACTAACCCCATGTGTCTATGGTGATTTGGTGTTGTGAAAGGTTGCCAGGGTGTTGCTATATGGTTGCAAAGAGGTTCTGAGTGATTTTTGGTGCATCGCTGTGTGGTTGCTAGGGTGGTCTATGTGGTTGGTCGCTTACTGACTGAAATCACAACCCAAAATCAAAAAGCCCACTGGCAGTTCACTTTGATACTCAGGTGTTGTTGGAGGTTGCAATGCCATTGTGGTTGCTAGGGTGGTTTGTGTGGTTGCTAGGGTATTGCTTATTGGGCCAAGTCAAAAGAGATATTCTGGTTTCTAGATATGGCTCAGGTTGCTGCCTCAGTGTAAGTGTATGAGACTTTTTCCTGGCCATTTTATTGTCCATCACAAAAGTAATAGCCTAGTACACCTCTCCTCAACAAATTATACAATTTGAAGGGTATAAAATGGATTGTTCAAATCCCTAGCTGTAAATACAGGCAAAGTAATAATGATGATTGCCTTAACAAGCTCTTGTTGTAATTAATGTATCACTGTTTTATATTGTATGTATACATATCTACATCATTTTTGGAGAAGATGACCAGCTGACCTTGTTTCGGATGGCTTGATGTTCACTGCATGAATGATGTGTTTTGTGTGTATGAGGGCAGTTGCAGCAATATTTTTGGACCGAAGAGGTGGGTTGTGACTGTCTGCAGTAAAGCCAGCAGACCTCTTTAGCTCTAATTGGGCCTCTGTGTGAATGCATGTGTCAGAGGTATGACTGTGTCACAGCTCCCCATGTCTGTGGGTATCTCCAACAGTGTGACAAAGAGAGAGAAACATATAGAGAGAGAAACATATAGAGGATAGAACAGAATGGGGCTAGAGGTCACGGTATCTTGTTAATAAGGCAGACTGCTTATCTTTCAGCCCTTTCTCAAGCTGACACACACACATACACACATGCATATAGTCATCCAACATGTCCTTGTCAATGTATGAGTATGATTAAAGTCAGAAGCTATGGAGTACTAGTGTACTGCAGGGTATTCAAGGATATAACCAACATTCAACAATGGAAACAAAAAGAAGAACAATGTTAACAACAGGAGGATGGAGGACGCTGTGATCTGAGCTGTGTTTTTGTTGTGTCTCGCGGGTTTCACAATAATGGTCATGGAATGTCGACATATACGTAAAGTGATTGAAAGGATGGAAAGGAGGACTAAGAATCTCCAACGACAACTAGCAGTGCTACATTTGCTACAAGTGCCGGCACTTCAGCATTCAGCTGTTCTCCATACGTACGAAATATGTTGACACAATGTTTACAGTATGTTTACACAGCGTTTTAAATCTGGGCGGGTAAGGGGCATTTTCATACATGTTTGGCCAATCAATGTATACTTACGTCACAGGTAGTACCAGTTGTGCTGGTTAGACCCTGCTCTGGAGTAGGAGCTAATTTGGTTCTCGAAAAAGGCAGTCCGGTACTAAAATCGTACCCAGTTCCAGCGGTGCAAAAACGCCAAAAAGTGGGTAGTTCCACAATTAGTTCTGGTACTATGAAAAGGTACCCGCAGTGCGAAAGGCCCTTATATTATCTGGAGAAATCTATCATTTGCATGTATGAATTCTAACAATCAACGACTGAAAGACAGAGATAGTAATTTAAAAATGATCTGTAAATGTATGTATCAGCTTACTCTTTTTAATAATATTATTATTGTTTTTTATTGTTTGTGTTATTATTTGAATTTTTTTTATATGAAACATAATACATTAAACATACATTAAAGAGTAGTTTGCTACATGGTTGCATGTGTATTTCCACAAGTGCTGCTCAGTGGCTGCACAGAAATAAAATTGGTTAGTTTGTTCCATATTTTAGCAAATGTACTAGCCCATCCAGGTAATCCATGCATTCAAAAAACGTCTGGTCATATACTATACGCTGCACAAAAAGTAAATGTTTGCAGCATGTATAGTAGTATGCAATTCTGAGTAGTTTGCTTTAAGCTTCATTGAATGTTAGTTGTCCAGCAAAAATACATTTATGCTGAATAACTGTGCCCAAGCAATTTGCTCTGCAGTATAATCCTTCCTAATCGTAGTCAGGTGTTGTGTATGTAGCTGTGCTTAAGTATATTTTTGTGTGTGTGGGTGTGTGCGCGTGTGTTCGTCCGGCTCCTCCTCTCTGGATGCTCCTGAAATGATGTTGGCTCGGTTCATTGATTAGTTAGGTCTGCTGAGGTTCGTTCACACTGTCTGCCGGAGACAGAGATAGAGCCGCCATCATTATGCTAAACAAGAGGAGACTGCGCTTAATTAGAAAATAATAAGAACTCTCTTTCAGCCTTCTTTGTGCTTTCACTCGCTCCCTTTTTTCTCAATACATAAATCTCAAGCTGTGCATTCCTCTCTTTTTCTTCCACTTGATTCAGTTCTGTTCCATTCATTGTGCTATATTTGCCTGACTGTTTTCCCCATAGTATTGCCAAAGCCTTCAGCCAATACAACAACAGTACAAAACAAAGTTATATAAAGAAACAAAGCTACTGATGTGCAACTAATGAATCATATTTTTCAATAAATGTTCTTGTCAATGAATCCTGAAAATTTCAAAATGCCACGAGCGATATATAAGATATATATATATCTTCTTTTTTTCTTTTTTTTATTTCTGACCAGATTTCTGAAGGAATATGTGACACTTAAAAATGGCTGCAAAAAATTACAGTAACAAATTACATTTAAAAAATAGATGTTCTAAATTTGAGTAATATTTCACAATATTACTGTTTTTACTGTATTTGTGATAAAAAAAAAATGCAGCCTTGACTTTTTTTCAAAAACATTAAAAACACTACAGCTGGGCTACAGAAATATTCTATAGAGAAGCACTTGTTCTGGTTCTAAATAGCTTGCAGAAAATACCAAACATGTGACTTGATTCCAGAAATATTGCAAAGGGAAATTGTGGCGTTTATCTCTGTCCTGCTAAAATAGCTTAGCAACATGATTTTAAAACCAGCTACTTTGGGGTTTGGGTACAGTTCTGTGTAAAACGAAATAACACTTGGATGTAAATGTGATACTCCTTCTCATGTTTTCTTGATAGAGCCGCAGCAGAAATGCTGATGGTCTAAAAAGCAGACTGCAGGCCTCATGTTGCTGAAGCCACAGATGCAGAATGTGTTTAACAGGCCTACTAGCTTTACTATTCGTAGCAATTGTATTGCTCAACTCCAGAAAGACAGTCTTTTTTTATATCACTTATCCCAGCATGCCTCTTGTTTCAACCTGGGTAGGCACAACTTACACCCCTGGGTCATGTTCTTGGCCATTACGTGTGTGAGGAAATCTATTAAAAAATTGTAGAAGAGTTGCCTGTCCCCATGCAAGCATTACTAACTTTTATGACCTGCTCTTTTTCTGTCATTCTCACTCACAGGCGATCCATTCTGTGGCCTGGCACCATGAGGGGAAGCAGTTTATCTGTAGTCACTCAGACGGCACACTGACCATATGGAATATAAAGTCCCCAGCCAAGCCTGCACAGACAATCACGCCACACGGTTAGTGATCTTTCTCTCTTTCTGGCTCAAACACACAAACTCATTTTTCTTCAAATGTATTTTTCGTCAGGGAAAATATTGCTAAATGAATTGCTCTTATGTCTATTTCACAAGGTTGTATGACACCTCTCTCAAAGACTTGTTAATTCAGGATTGTAATTTTTTTTCTCCCCCTCCTTCACAAAGAAGCTTAAAACAATCACCTCCCCTTCCCTGATTTCCATTTCAAGTGAAGCTTTAATTTTCATTTTCATTTTGTTCCTCCATGGAGACCGCCTGTATTGTGGTCTTTAGTGATGAGTGAGGTAAGGTCATGCTCATCCCATTGGTGCACATCCTTGCCCGTTCTATTAAAGATACTCTACTCCGGTCCTCTCTTGATACAAGAACCCCTCTCAGCCTCAGCCTGCCTCCATGAGAGGAGAACATCAGACAGCCAGATCTACAAAGAAACAAAAATAATTGGGAAAAGCCATAAAATATTGTCAGAAGCCTGCTGAACAAAATAATATTTAGTATTTTCAATTCATATGCATTAGTAGGCCCTATTTAGGGAGGATTTAGCCCCGCTGTCTTTTATCTCAGCCACACTAAAAATCTGAGACTAATCTGCTCCATTTTTCTCTTAAGCAGATGCAGTTTTTTCTTATTTTAATTTTTATGTATATTTAAATATATAAATAATAGCATAATTATTTAAGTTAATTAATTAATTAATTAAATTAGTTAATAAAATATTTTAAATGCAATATTTGAACTATTTGCACATAAGGCAAGAACTATTCTTCTGAGCCCAACTAAAGACCCAAATCCTAGAATCACCATTTCAACTGAAGATTTTTTGGGACGTTTACAGTTTTAGGATTGTCGTTCAACAAACTGCTTTGGAGGAGAAGTAAATTACATAAATCAGTTTGTTTCACAGTGAACATTACCTTTTGTTATGAAAGTACTTGCATAGTTCTTCTATGATACAATTTTTGCCTGTGGGAGAGGTGAAAATGAAAATGAAAGTGACATGTAGCCAAGTATGGTGACCCATACTCGGAATTAGTGCTTTGCATTTAACCCATCCAAGTGCACACACACACACACACACCGGAGCAGTGGGCAGCCATATTACTGCGGTGCCTGGGGAGCAGTTGGGGGTTTGGTGCCTTGCTCAAGGGTCTTACCTTAGTCATGGTATTGAGGGTGGAAGAGAGCGCTGGTTATTCACTCCCCCAACCAACAATTCGTGCCGGACCTGAGACTCGAACCTGCAATCCTCAGATTACAAGTCTGCCTCTCTAACCATTAGGCCATGACTGCCCCCAGTTCATGTATTTCAATCAGAAATACATGAATGGTTTCATGCTCATCAGGTGATTTCATGGGGTCTTTAGAAAGTTTGGGACAGAGCCAGAAAAGGAAGTTAGGAAACTCTCTGAATGAGTCCGATTCTGTTTCAGGAAAGCAGCCTAAAGATGGAAAAAAGCCAGAGCCTTGCAAACCCATTCTTAAAGTAGAGTACAAGACCACTAGAGCAGGGTAAGTACACACCTGCAGCAATACATCTTTACTTTTCCTGTTACAAAAACAATCTTAGACCATCATGAATGGTGGTCCAGGCTGGTTTTTGCTAGTTTGTGCTGTTCAAGCTGATAACCAGCAAACCAGCATAACCAGTGTTCATAAGTTAAACCTTTCCAGCTAATCTTTTTGATGTTTTTAAATAAATGTGGAGTTGAAAAATGGAGTCCAGAAGTCTGAGATCACATTGAAATATGGGATTAAAATGAATTTCAAGCTCAAAAAGTTACAATGTAAAATAAATAACAAGTACTTAAGATTCTGCATGATTTCTAGGTCACAACCAAATAAACAAACTTGTGGAGTTCATGCAGCTCAAATGCTTCTTTCATTAAAAGAAAAGACATTCTAAAAGACATTCAGTTCAGCTTCTTCTTACTATAAGATAATATAATAATATAATTTGAGAAAAATACAAGCACAAACTTTCCAAATTTTGAAGCTCACTGTACTGTATATGTTTGTGTTCTGAACAGGGATCCATTTATGATCTTCTCTGGTGGTTTGTCATATGACACTGTTGGTCGACGACCATGCTTGACAGTCATGCATGGAAAGAGCACGGCAGTATTGGAGATGGATTATTCCATTGTAGATTTCCTTACCCTCTGTGAAACGCCATATCCTAATGGTACGTGGGTCAATTTACTCATTAACAGCACCTGCACTGTCCAGTATTGTTGCAATAAGTACTTTTATCTCATGCCACTTCCTCTCTTTTCTTTTTTTTTTTTTTTTTTTTTTTTGCTGACATTTGAACCTTTGTATTGTTGGGTTGTTCTATTCTTTCATGTTCTTTGTAGATGAGCTTGAGCTCTCCCAGTGGGACTGCTGCCTAGTAATTACATTTTACATCTCTTTTTTTTAAAGCTCCCTCTATTCATAACATCCAGTTCTGTGACTGCATTCGTTTATTATTGCCGTACCCATTTGAATAATTTATCACTTGGGTGGCTATTTATGAATAGTAAGCATTTTCTTTTCTCTCTGCAGGCAGCTGTAGCAAAGGCTGATAGGACTTTAGTTTGTTAATAGTATGTCAATAGTTTGCTGGTGTGAAAAAGAAAACATTAAATGTACTTATTACATGGCTCTTTGAAATACTTGATTCCAGCTGACTGTACTTTATCCCTTACATATCACTTATCACTTCTCATATCACTTCTGTAGTTTGGGCATGGTACTGGTTTAAAAAAACAATCATTTTTTTTTGTGATTCACCTTGCTTTTACATAGATAATCATGCAGTTGTTCTTGCGTAAACACAGTGTCTGTGTTCTTATATCTGTATTAGAGGCTTAACCGTTTTGTTTAGAGTTTGCATTAAGCTAAACTGAGAAGCAGTGAAGAATGCGGGAGGAATGGGAACAGTGTTTGCACTGCTGCTTGCATAACAGTGCCTGGCTCTTTATGCTGATTAAGCTATATTTGAAATGAGACGTCTTTGGCTCTGACTCATTATTGAGACATTCGTGAGGCTCAAACTTATGCAGTGATGTCTCCACTCATAACTTTAATGGAATAAATATGATCCACATTTTATTACAAGTGTGGGTTTCAAAACAGGTGAACAGATGAATTTTATGAAATTAATTTTGTCACATGATCCTTCAGAAATCAGTCAGGTATGCTGATTTGGTGCTAAAGAAACATTTCTTATTATTATTAATGATGAAAACTTTTGCATGCAACTTTTGCTGCTTAATATTAAGGAAACGGTGGTACTTTTTATTAGGATTTAACAGCATTTGTTTGAAATAGAAATCTTTTGTAACATAAATGTCTTTACTTTAATTTTTGATTAATTCAATATCCCTTTGCTAAATAAAAGTATTAATTTCTTTAAAAAAACAACATCTAAATAAGTAGTGTTAAACGGTATGTGTACTGTATATGTAAAAATATGTAGCAATTTATTCATGATTTTACCCATCCTGTTTTCATTTCTCTGCAGATTTTCAGGAACCATATGCTGTAGTGGTCCTCCTCGAAAAGGATTTAGTTGTTATTGACCTTGCACAAAATGGGTATGTATCGCCCACAGCATTTGCGTCATATTGTGACTAACATGTTTGACTCTATCACACTTTTCCACCACAGTGTCAATCTGATTTTTTTAACCTGTGGTGTTTTTCAGTTACCCTATCTTTGAAAATCCTTATCCCATGATGATTCATGAGTCTCCTGTGACGTGTTGTGAGTACTTAGCCGACTGTCCTGTGGACCTCATACCTGCACTTTACTCTGTCGGGTCTCGCCAGAAACGACAGGGCTACAGCAAAAAGGTACAACAGCATGCACACACTCATTCAAAGGTGCTAATCGGTTAATGATGTCTTTTAAGTTAAAACGTCCTGCCTACACACATATACCCCCCTTGGCTTTTGAGTGAGTAGATTGCAGTCCCTGGTGAATCATCCCGTTGCCCTATGCCTGCGTGACATCAGGACCTCATTGTGCAGCACATTTTGTCCTCAGACTGTGTGGGTCAGAGTCACAGACAGGGGTATTTATGGGGATGAAAGAAAGCATGACCTCTCAGCCAAGACTGGAGTGCGGTGTGTTAGTTGTAGGACTGTCTCCCACAGGGAGCAGGTTAACTCAGACGGCCCACTTTGAATCACAGCACTTCTGAATACCTTTGAATAAACTGCTTCAGCTTCCACGCCTCGTGAGGAAATGTTTTCCTGTAGAGCCTCGCCAGCCATTTAATAAAGGTTCCACCCACATTGCAGAAATGTTTTGTGGCTGCCAGTGCCAGCCACCGTCATTATATTAAGAGTATGCTTACTAAAACTTACAAATTGACTGATTTCGTTTGATTAAGTTTACCAGGAATGCTCACACGCTTTAGGGCAATATCTACTAAATTTCCTCTATTCTCATATGTCAAGAAATGTCGGATTCATGCGGTTAGCTTTCGTGGATTTAAGTGCTTTTCTGTGGTTCTGTTGTTCATCACAGGAATGGCCTATCAGTGGCGGAAACTGGGGCCTGGGCACACAAAGCTACCCTGAAATAATAATAACTGGGTAAGAATGTGTGTGTGTATGCTCTGTTCCGTCTCTTTCGCCATTTGTAGTTCTGCTGAAGTGGCAAAAAATGGGGAAAAAGACTTAAATAAAAAGGCAGGGTATAAGAAGAGGGAGGAGGAGTGCAGAAGAGAGGGTAATGAGCAGGACAAGATGGTAGCGAAAGGGAAGTATGACAAAAAAGTAAGCATTTTCTGATGTACAGCCCATGGGATGACAGAACCCTTTTTTCTTTTTTTTTTTTGCTGTTTTGGTGGGTTTGACAGCAGTGGGAAGAGCACTTCCTCTCATCTCTTGACTAGCTTTTATCTGACATAGCACCTTAGCTTACCTCAGTGGTTTGTTTGAATACATGTGGTAATGGGAAAGTGCCAGTGAGTTTATGTGTGCTTGTGTACGAAAATGTAGGAGACAGTTGAAATTTAAAAGATTCTCTGCTCTGCTTGCAGGCATGCAGATGGTTCAGTGAAGTTCTGGGATGCTTCAGCAAGTGAGTACCGAGCCTTCCTGACTTCATATTCACCCCATTTACCACTTGTGTGCAGCATTATAGTTCCATTTACCACAATGTGTGGTATAATAGTTTTTCAAAGCTCATAAACTTGCTTCAAACACATTTGCATTACATATTGAATTTGGCAAAAGTTTCATATCATATCAGATTTCATATCAGATTTTTGTCATTCCTGGGACATGAAACCATGACCTTGGTATTGCTATCGACATGCGCTGCTATTTTGGCTACAGCAAACACTGTAGACCAAGATGGTTCAATCATATTACTGTGAATGGGAAGTGCAACACCCAATATGGCGGAATTAGTCAGGAGGACCCAGTTGCGATTTGGGAAAGTCATCACATCACCAATTAGCAAAACTGAAGCTCTGGTTCCTATGGAAAGTTGCAAATGTGACCACCAAGTTAACTAATTTTCTTTGAAAGGGACTTTGTCTACAGTTACAGTCACATTTGACTAACCGTTAAATATCTAATAAAAAACTGTATTCTGCTTACCACTGTTGGAGTATAACTTGACATCAGACATCATTTACCTTAACAATAAGGTCAATTTCCATGATTTATGACCCAACTGGAGACTGACCTTTTAATGTCACACACAAAAAACTCCCCAGATCCCACAGGCTTTGTCTAACCTTGTGCACCGCTGAGAGAGACCAGTGTGGTGAGCGTGTTACCTGTACATGTCGTTTCACCTTGTTTAAACTGTGAGCTTGACAGACTACAGTTCCCACTGTTCCTGTACCTCCCATAGGTGCTAAAGGACATATCATAATATTAAAAATACCACAAAGGTTGCAAACCCCTCACACAAGCACTTGTTTAACATTCAAATGGGTTTTCCTAATGGTAGAAAATAATTAAAAACCAAAGTGGCCCTCATTTTTTAAATATAAAGCTAATTAGACTGGACTTTTTAATCCTGCTAAGACAGAGTGGTTAATCTTTTGCCATTTAATATTTTTTTTGCTTTGGCTGAACTCAACAAATTGAGTCAGTGGATTAGAGGCCCTCAAAAATTGGACAAAAAACATTTATGCATTTGATGGCATTAAAACATTTCCCATCATTCTTTTAATCCTCTAAAGCATTAACTGTACAAATCTAGAAGTTATATGACTTCGTTCTTTGGAATACTATGGATTATGAATTGTTTATTGACAGCATTTTGTGGTCTAATAACTGCTAAACTGGTCATTATCCAAAGCAACCTATTTCCTATAAAATTTCGGTAGATTTATGTCTAAAATAATTTCAGTTAGAATTAGTTACAACATAGTATTACAATTTTGTCTGAGACCAATAAGCCAATAATTATTTTCTTGTTATGGCTGATCAACCATAAATTGCTGATAAAAAAAACAAACAAAAAAAAAACACAAAACTAAAAACAATTTTAAATTCTACAGGTGAATTTCCATTATAATGGACAGTATGAAAATGGATATTTATTTTGAGATTTGCATAAGACTACATTTTAACTTTTTCCCCCCATAATTTAACAGTTCTTAATGTTTTTAAAGACTAACTTGAACATTAAAGTGATGTTAGATGACAATATGATAAAATCTCAAATTTTGTGTCAATGACTGATTGAATGCAATTATTTTGTTCCTTTTTCCTTTGATTTCCATTTGCCATGTGTTCAGTAATGCTCCAGGTGCTGTACAAGCTGAAGACAGCAAAGGTGTTTGAGAAGGTGCGCTGTAAGGAGGAGAAACCCAGCACAGAGATTGTGGATGAGGATCCGTTTGCCATTCAGTTGATGTCTTGGTGTCCCGAGAGCCGCATGCTTTGCGTGGCTGGTGTCTCTGCCCATGTCATCATATACAGGTTCAGCAAACAGGAAATCACCACAGAAGTTGTGCAGGTAAAAATATGTTTAGACAATTATTTATTTATCTTTTAATGTAAGAATTATAATGTAAGAATTATGTAAGATTTTTTTTTTTAAATTGACTTAAAACTTTGTTTTCTTAAGTGGAATGAGTAATGCTGCCCTCACAGACACTCTGTCTCTCTCTTATTCCCGGTTTCATGTTGTTTTAGTTTCCTGACAACTGCCATGACTCATAACGTTAATAATATTATAAAATCTGTTCATTAAATGGATGTTGTTCAGCGACTTGAATGTGTTTGTGCATTTGTACGTGTATGTGCTGTCTACAGAGCCAACTAAGGATATCCGAGGAACAGTTGTTACTCAGATGCTTAACTAAATCCCTAAGCCTTTCAAAGCCGTTTTAATTAATGTTCACCACATCTAGCTGTATATTGAGCTTGAATAATTAATACAGCATTCATTTTGCACTCTCACTGTTTTTTTGCAAGCTGTACATCTGCATACTGATGCTTCCGTGACCCATAAATAAATGAGCGCTTATGGTAATGCTATTAGAAAATATATCTGTGTATAATTTGAATTTACATATTGTTTATTGTGGGAAAATATATAATGTGGTAGACTGAAGCAATTAAACAATAGTGCTTTATTAATGCTAAATCAACTTTACAATTTACATAATTTACATATTAATACATGACTCATATAACCAGGATAATAATGAATCAAATGTTTGAATACAGTCAAATTGAGGATAGAACGAATCTGATCAGTTAACAGAGGTGCATGCTCAGTGCAAATGTGGGAAAAACCATTAGTGTTACCATCGTCTGCTGACAGAACGTTCACACTTTTGTATAATGAGGGCAAATTAAACCTATTAGCACCTTTAGTCCCGTGACTCTCACACACGTAGAAACACTCACTTGGAAGAGACACGCACACCAATTAGTGTGTCTCATGTTCAGAATAGCGACACCGATGGGGATCAATTAACTCGTTTAGCTGATTCATACACATCTGTTCTCAAGCACAATTGTTTCAATTACATGTGTACATATGTGTGTGTTTTACAGTTACTGGAGGTCAGGTTACAGTATGAGCTGAATGATCTGGAGTCTCCAGAAGGGGGAGGAGATCAGACACCAGGCACCTCCCCTAGTCCACAAACCACCGCTCCTCAGACACACACCTCGACTAGCAGCAACTCATCAGATGGGATCCGAGACAACATACCCTGCCTCAAGTAATTCTGCTTTGCAAGTTATATTTTAATACACCTAACGGGGGATCCGAGAGTCTTAGACTATTTGTGTAAATGCGTTTATTTTACTTTTTTTTTTTGTCATTGCAAATTATATTATTAAAAGAACATTTTGATTACTACATTTTTTAAAAAAAGTTTTTTTTTTTTTTTTTTTTTTTTTTTTTTTAGCATTTGGTATGTTGCCTTTTGCTTTAATGACATCAGCGCTCAATCTGTATGAACTCCACAAATTTGTGATGACCAGGTGATCCAGCATGATTTAAAAAAATGATCCAAAGAGCGTCTTGTGTTTCACTGGATTGGAAACATCTGACTCTCTGTACCAAAGGAGGTCACATGATCAGTTTATTTGATTTGTGAAAACCCAACAGATAGAATGCACCACATATAAGTGTCAAGTTAAAAATAGTTCAGCTTTTACAAACACATTTCAGGGCTTGTGTGTTCTGTTCCATTCAGCTGCGCTCTCTCTGGCTGTTTCCAATGAAAGCATTTAGGAATGTAGTTGCTGCCACAGCCTGAAAGTTCATTTGCACGGTATTTATGAAAATTGGTGTCTGAAATCAGACAGCAAAGTTGCACCATGAGGCCCCTTTTTGGCATATTTTTGTATAGCTGTTACTGGATTTTACTTGTTTGAAGTATAAAAAATAAAACAGTTTTTATGATTAATCATGAATGTCACTTTCAAGTGCTTGGGTACCCATGCCCATCCCCAGTATGTAATATATCACATTATACAGTAAATGTTATACATTTTTTGGCAGGGACTGTGTATAACGCATGTTTCCTCTCTCTGTCATTCCCTCAGGGTGCGCAGCAGTCCTCTAAAGCAGTCTTCAGGGTATCAGGTGGAGCTGGTGGTACAGCTGGTGTGGGTCAGTGGAGAGCCGCCCCAGCAGATCAGCAGCTTGGCCATCAACTCCTGCTACGGCTTGTGAGTTACCTGAAGATTTGCATGGTTTTGTCAGGTGGTTCGGCCAATAAATCAAATGCTGCAGGCTGTGTCAGAAATGTTTGTGAAAGGACAATATTTGCTTTGTTCTTTTACTTGTATTAAAATATTTTTATATATTCAAATATTT
This sequence comes from Cyprinus carpio, assembly GCF_018340385.1. NCBI lineage: Eukaryota > Metazoa > Chordata > Actinopteri > Cypriniformes > Cyprinidae > Cyprinus > Cyprinus carpio. Next base: position 17,217,110 of record NC_056591.1, on the reverse strand, counting down.
ATCAGGATTTTCAGTGAATAACAACATCAGTGTTGGTTTGTTCCTCACACATAATTGCCATAAGCCTTCATATAACCTATACACAATCCTTCAAAGTTTGGGGTCTGTAAGATTTTGTAATATTTTTTGAAAATACTGTTAAACAATAATATTGTGAAATACTATTACAATTAATTATACCTTTTTTTCAAATAAAATTCATTTCTGTGATGCTGAATTTTCATCGGTTGTTACTCCAGTCTTCAGTGTCACATGATTCTTCAGAAATTCTTCATATTTGGCATTTGATTTGGCACTCAAGTAAAATAAGTTTTGCTTATTATTAAATTTACATTGCTTAATTTTGGTTTTTGTGGAAACCATTTTTTTCAGGATTCACTTTGATAAATAGAATTCAAAATAGATAGTAAAATAGAATAAAGTGGACTGAATAAAATGTCATTACTGCCACTTTTGATCATTTTAATGCATCCTTACTGAATCAAATTTTTTATTTCTTTAAAGGGGTCATATGATGCGATTCCAATTTTTCCTTTCTCTTTGGAGTGTTACAAGCACTTGGTGCATTAAGAAGATCTGTAAAGTTGCAAAGACTAAAGTCTTAAATCCAAAGAGATATTCTTTATAGAGATATTCCCTTTTTTAGAACAATGAGCTTTGTAAAAATCAATGTGTTTCAGAAAGGCGGGGCATACATTAATGTACATTATATGGAAAATAATGTGTTTTTTGAACCTTAAACCGCATAAACACATTGCATTACACCAAATACACAAAATAATGTTCGTTTTAGCCATGTCATATGACCCCTTTAAAATAAAATCTTGCTGACACCAAACTTTTGAATGTTAGTGTGTATAAATTATATTAATTTTATTAAATAATTACTAAACCAGCATAAACCAAAGAATATCCTTCTAATTCGATGACAAAAGCACTTGCTGTCTTTTATGTTTGTGTGTGTCATAGGGTGGTGTTTGGCAATAGCAATGGTCTGGCAGTAGTGGATTACTTACAGAAGACTGTTCTGTTGAATCTGGGAATTATGGAATTGTATGGCTCTAATGACCCATATCAGAGACAACTGCGATCTCCCCGCAAGAGCCGACAGCCTTCTGGAGGTCTGATATGCATACAGACATGTTTTTTTAATCTATAATAGACAGAGCACATATATATGAACACAGTGAGCCTTTTAACAGCACACCATTGGCAGGAAATGCAGCAGTGTAGGGAGGGGATACAGCAGTGTGACCCCTGCTGGTGAATGGCACAATTGCAGCTAAACACATGGTAGTAGGAAAGAGATGATTGCTGGGACTTGGCAATGAACTGGTTGTTAGATTATCTAGTGTGTGCGTGTGTGTTTGTGTCGGGGGTAATGAGTGATATTTAGCGGGGGGCTGGGATCTGTCGGATATGCGCACAGGGAGAGTGCTGATCAGAGCAGCTGGGTTCAGCTCCTGTCTGCCCATCTGCCTCTCAACTCTGAGATCAGAGCAAGGGCTACACACTGCACCTCACACTAAAGAGTATAGTTAATTGTCCTGTCTACTAAAATGCATCTTAGACTACTTTTTCACAGCACACTGGCGTACACAACACATTTTCCATAGTGACATAGTTTCTCTTTCTCTCTGCAGGGCTTTGTGACATTAGCGAGGGCTCAGCCACCTCAGAGGATCGCTGCAAATCCCCCACCTCAGGTAAAACACCCCTCAGAGCATGACACAGTCCATACCGCCTCCTACCACCATCATACCGATCAGTCCTGACACTGGAGTCTGCTGAAACACAGATGTTATGAGCTCCACTGGGGGGCATTTGAGTGATTCAGTCGATTCCTCTGTTCTAGTGTTGTCAAAAGTACCGATGTCGGTACCAGTCGGTACTGAAATTTTTTAAAAATGTGTGACAATGTCAGGTTTTTCCGCTAGCATTTTGAGCGCTGTTAAGCGGATTCTTAAACAGCTCTGATTGGTTATTGTGTTCACACGCCCAACAGATATGTCTGTGATTGGCTACAATGATCAAAGCCACGTCTATCAGCTGATCTGTCTATGAGCAGATATATTAGGGAGCCGCTGATATACGCGGCTTTGAAATGCTCCTGTGTGTATCTGTGCTCGGTGAAGAGCATGAAGCAATGATCATTGTAGCCATTAAGTGCGTGAACACAATGGCCAATCAGAGGTGTTTGAGAATCCACACAACAAAGCTCAAAATGCTGGCAGGAAATGCTGGTATCGTCACATTTTTAAATTTTCAGTACTGGCTGGTACCGACATTGGAACTTTTGACAACACTACTCTAAAAGGATAGTTCACCTAAAAATGAAAATTCTGTCATTATTTACTCATTGTCATGTTGTTTCAAAGCTGTATTGACTTACTTTCTTCCTGAAAAAGAACCACAACTGTACACTGCTGTTTAAAAGTTTGGGGTCAGTAAGAATTAATACGTTTATTCAGCAAGGATGCATTAATTTGATCAAAAGTGACAGTAAAGACTTTTACATTGTTAGAAAAGATTTCTATTTTTTAAAAATTAATAATAATAATAAGAAATGTTACTTTAGCATCAAATTGGCATATTAGAAGGATTTCAAAAGGGTAATGTGACAATGAAGACTGAAGTAATGGCTGCTGAAAATTCAGCTTTGCCATCAAATTATTAATTGCATTTTTTAAATATATTAAAATAGTTAGTACAGTTATTTTACATTTCAGTAATATTTCACAATATTACTGTTTTTACTGTTTTATTTTGATCAAATAAATACAGCCATGGTGAGACATTTACGAATATTTTTAAATATTAAAAAAATATTTTGAAATCTTACTGACCTGGGTCTTCTGAAGCCTTACAGTAGTTTTGTGGGAGGCTAAAAATCAACATTTACATTATTTACTGGAAATCTTTTATTTAACTAAGCCTTATCAAATTCACAAAACCAGCCTGAATGATATGTTTACACATTAGACTGTTATTCTTTTTGACAAAACAACATGAGGGTGAGTACATAATGATTTTTGAGTGAATCTTTTGAGATATGGATTTCATAATAAATCCATATTACACCAAAAATCAATTATACACTTGTGTGCATTCATTTTGTAATTCTCTCAGTATTAAACTAGCCTCTGCTGAAAATTATTGGCAGTGTTAACAGGGCACATTGTACGCAACATCATAAAACTTTGTGTGTGTGTCTGTGGAGGAGAACAAAAGTTCACAAAGGTCACAGATGACTGATGATGGCTGGCAGTGAGATGAATGGTAATTGTGACTGACACTGTGACAAGGTGCTCACACCTGGTGGAAGAAAAGAGGTTAGATATCTGGGCTAGAAGCAAGTCATAGGTTCAACCCCCTGAAGGGCTGATCCATGACCTGAGGAGCAGCACCATTGTACCCTTCAGCAAAACTGCCTCTGTATCAAAGCATTTGCTAAAAGAAACATCCACAGCAGTCATACAGATTGGTACTGACCGTACTGGATGAATTGTTAGGAAGTGGTTTCTGAAATTATATGTGCAAAAGAGTTGAAAATGTAGCAGCTGCTTATACTCTGAGCAAGACACAGCTGTTTTTGTGGGCGGAAAGGACACATTAAATCTAAATTTACTAGACAACCAAAGCTTGTAAATGCACTGTAAAACACAGCGCTGTTAGTTGAGAGTGCTTTTAGACTGCAGTTAATGAGGTATTGATTGCTTTCAGATACTATCCCTGAACTGTGTAACCGAATTTTAATCGTAGATGTGTCACATAGAGGTTTTACATTTGTTTTAGATTCATGTTATGCAAATATAAATAACACTGTCACAGGGAAACCTTTTTTTTTTTTTTTTTTTCAGGTTCTTAACCTTTGCTTAATATCACATCTTTCTCTGGGCTGGGAAAAAAGGACATTATTTTGCCATCATTATTCAAACTTGCATTGTTTTGTGGATAGAATGCAAATATAAAATGCTAAAATATTTCAGGTTAAAACACAGATAGGACAAGGTAATCTTAAAGCATTTGCATTCTCTTTCTTTAGTTCATTTAGTGCAGCTGAAGGTGGCATGATAAGCCAAATACAACCTAAAAAACTCCTAGAAAGAGCGTGACATTCACACTTAGAGTCCGGGGCCGATCTCAAAATAGAGATAAGATTTGCTCCGAAAGGTCAGAACAGAATGAGAATGTATTTCCAAAAATGACTTAACCTTCAGTTAAAGCAAAGACCTCTGCAGCTGTTCTCTCAGCAAGTGGTTTGATCAAATATTGAAAGAATGTCCATGTAATCATTGTGCAAATAGCAGTATACACTTGCTGTAACACCACAAATAAATGCTACTGCCAAAGAAAGCCAAACCAAACGCATAACAAACAAAATAACCCAGGTCAATACATAATCTTTAACGTTATGGCTTCCCTATGCTTTACTTCCTCCCAAAAAGCGTAAAATATCTCTAACTGCTCCTATGCTTTACTTCCTCCCAAAAAGTCTTGATGTCAAACCATCAGCAATTCTACAATGGAGGAGGGAGAGGAGGTAAGGTTGGATGACGGTGTAGAAGAGGTTCCACTGGTTTTGTTCAACCACACTGTCTCTGTCTCTATGTATGAACAAAACAGAGGAAGCAGCTGTCTTTAGAAACAGTTACCTGAATAACCCTGACGGATACTACGTTAATGTAGCACGCATGTAACATGGTGAAATGTGCTTGTGGTGATTTCCTTTAGTCATTTCCCTTATACCACACTCTCTCACACACCCTCTCACATAGCCAGCCCTATAATTGTCTGTCAGTAGGAATGAAGGTTTTTCGGTTTGTTGTCTTCCTGTACTTCCTGTCACTTTGTCTGTACATCCCAGCACAGGATTAGAAAAATACACATTTATTTAGATGGATTGCAACCAGCCACGGTATTCACTTTATAAATGCTTTTGTGGAGTACTATTAGGAAACAAAACATAGCTTTGGTTAAGTGACCATTTAGTTTCCTTTAGTTGTTCTTACATAGACAAGCTGTGAAGGCTGTTTTGTTTTGTTGCTTTCTTAATGATCTGATGACTGCTGAGCTCACTACACTGCAAAAAAATAAATAAATAAATAAAAAAAAAAAAAAAAAAAAAAAAAAAAAATATATATATATATATATATATATATATATATATATAATATATATATATATATATATAAAAATCATTGTTTTTTAGGAATATTTAAACTCCCCAAATAAAATACATTTAAACTACAAAAAAAAATACAAATATAACAAAACCAAAACAAACAAAAAAAACAAAAATAAATAAATAGTAATAAATATAAAAAAAAAAATTTATATATATATATATATATATATATATATATATATATATATATATATATATAGTAAGTAAGAGCATATATATATTTAATTTTTTCTCACCACATTAGATCATTTGTTTTGTCTTTCTTTAAGCTTAATTTAAATTAAATTGGATGTTTAGTGGTCATGGTTAGTAGTGTTAAAAACATTATAATACAATCTATGAGTAAAAATAATATATACATTTATACAAATATACATTTAACATTTATATTTTGTTATATGTTTATATTTAACATTTAGTTAATAATGTTCAGTTAATCACTAAACATAAACCTTGTAAAATAAATCTAATAAAAATTTATCTAAAACTGTGATGTATATTAGAAAATGGTATTAAAATAAAAACAAAATGATTTTATGCAATTTTGTTTCTTAAGTAAATTTGTCTTATTTTAAGAATGTTTAGATATTTTAGCTGGACAAGAAATGTATAATGTCTGAGCTAAGGTTAAACAAGGTCACACGTTCATCTGCCAGCAATGTATTTATTTATGAAAGACGATAGATAAGTCAACAGATGCCTATGCAGCAGGGGTATACAAATTATACAAAATGTACAAAATCATCAATCTAAGCCGTAATGTCTACTCTGTATTCTCCTGTTTGGTGCATGCTTGATGCATGGGGTGCTGAGAATGATTGTTTTGTCTGTTCTGATGTTAATTCTTCTCCTTTCAGGGCTTTGTGTGGCCAAATTACACCCATTTACATCCCAGAATTGTTTGTCCAGCATGCAGCATTATGCAGTTTGTCTCTGACTCGCTAAAAAAATATTGCAGTGTCTCCTTTGTCCTGTTTGAAGCATTTGTGTCCCTCAGGATTATTAAAAAACCCTTTAGCTATGTTGTCTTGGTGTTTTCTCGAACACAAGTAGTTCAAGCATTGCATGGCTTTTACTGAGGCTTCAATGTGTTTGTAAAGAGAGGTGTTCTCTGTTTTCCAGCAAAGATGTCACGGAAATTAAGCTTGCCTACTGAGCTAAAGCCAGACTTAGGTAAGCCTTGACTTTGTGTTCATGCTACACAGCTTTTGAATGTGGAGTCCATCAGCACATTATCAAAAACTGTGTCCACATGCTCTTTCGCTTTGAACATCTCATGTCAGTTAGCCAAAGACTAAGGTGGCATCAGAATTCCCACACTTTCGGATTTTATACTGAGGTTCTGACATTGAAACATGAGTTATGAAATATAGTTTATCAGAAAAGGTCCATTTGAAGCTGATTTTCTTATGTATTGATTTTTGTGTTTGACATACTTATGAGTCATGACTGTATTGGTTTATCAAAAGGCTTGTGATTCTCTCCATATGTAAATGGTACACATAAGCATGGCCAAAACTACTGCATTACTTTCATGTAGTCAGGGTCCTCTGTCAGTCTTCCTAACTCTTATAACGAATAACACAAGTAAGCATTTGCTGGTATTTAATTCAGTATCAATTTCAGTTCTGTCATCAGTTTCCAGCAGGAGTGTTTTTAAGGGAATTCCCTCAAGGAGTATATTCTGGAATCGGCTGATTTGAAATGAAAATTAAATGTGTAGGGCTGATGTGAAGATCATTTTCCCCTCACATATTATTACCATATATAAACTTCGACAACAGGATATCAGATAATCGTTTTGAATAGGGAAGCTTTAAATGTACACATTTGTTCAAACATTTGAGATCAGGGATTTTATTTTATTTCATTTTATTTTATTTATACTTTTTTTCATCAAGGATGCATTTAATTGATCAAAAATTACATTAATAATGATATTTTCCAGAAAATATTAAGCAGCACAACTTTCTTTAGCACTGACAATATTAAGAAATATAACCATAATTAACCACAATTATTGGGGTTAAAGCATAAATGGCTTGTGTTGACGATACAATTTAGATACAATACAATGACCATGTATCTTTTCAAATATAATTGTCCTTAATTGCCTCTGGAAGTATTATTTTGTGTACTATATTAAAACAGAAAAATAATATAGTCTCTTCACTTCAACTGAACAGCAATACATTCACTGACAACTCATTGAAGATTTGCATTATGGCTGCTGAAAATTCAGCTTTGCCATCACAGAAAAAAATAAAATTCTAAAATGTATTAAAATAGAAAACATATATTTTAAATTGTAACAGTATTTTAAAACACAACTGATTTTACTATATTATTATTATTATTATTATTTTCAAAAACATTACAAAAATCTTACCAACATTTTGAACTGTATGTATCTTTTCAGTGAGGTAGATATAATGTTATATTAATGGAAACTACATTTTCCACATTCTTCCATTATTTTTATTTATTTATTTATTTGTTTGTTTTTAATTTCCAGACTGAACACATCTTGGATAGGATGACCAGACGTCTAGTTTTTCCCAAAATAGTCCCATTTTCAGACCCCTTTAACATCACCAGATGCAGATTTATTTTAGAATACGTACTAGTAGTAGAGCCAGTTTTCAAATAAATGGGGTCGGGAAAAATGGTCTAAAATATGTAAGTGTTCCGGGAAAATAAGGCATCTGGTCATCCCAAACTTGGGAATACCATTTGTCTCCATCACACTGGAGAGACTGCCTCATTTCCCACATCAAAGGTCATTTTCTCACCACTGAAGGATATGTTTTATCACAAAGGCAAAACATTTATTTAGATCTTAATTCTGCTCAAGGCCAAGGAACTATTTTGTTATACAGATATGTAAAAAGTAATTATGTTAATCTGTCAGTTGTCATCTCCGAGTGGGGGCTTTACCTTTTTGTGTTTTTCTCTCTACTGTCCTACTCTCTGTATGTCCCCCACGGGGTTCCATACCCAGACAACAGGGACAACTCCTTCAGCCGCTCACGGAGCTCCAGTGTGACCAGTATTGACAAGGAAGCACGGGAGGCTGTCACATCTTTCCATTTCTGTGAGACGTACAACCGCAAAGCAGATGGCGGACTTACATCTAGTCTGTGGGTTGGCACATCCTTGGGCACAGTCTTGGCAATCTCCCTCAGCATGCCCCCTGGTGGAGAGCAGAGGCTTCTGCAGCCAGTCATTGTCTCTCCTTGTGGTAAATTAGCACATTAGAGATTTAAAAGAATAGTTCAGTTGAACTATTGAAAAATGAAAATTTGCTAATAATGTACTCGGCCTAAGCCCATCCGAGATGAGATCCTTCATCGGAACATTTATGGAGAAATTTCTCACCAATGGATCCTGTGCAGTGAATGGGTGCCGTCAGAATGAGAGTCCAAATAGCTGATAAAACATCACAATAATACACAAGTAATCCACATGACTTCAGTCCATCAAATAACAATTTATTTCTTAGAAACACACAGCTTTTCACTTCACAAGACATGTGGTTTACTTATGGATTATTGTGATGATTTTATCAGCTGTTTGAACTCTTATTCTGATGGCACCCATTCACTGCACAGGATACATTGGTGAGAAAGTGATCTAATGCTAAATTTCTCCAAATCTGTTCTGATGAAGAAACAAAGTAATCTGCATCTTGGATGAAACTATTCCGTTAATTTGAAGGTTGGTTTGTTTGACTCTGACATGTCAACCCTCTCTGTACAGGTACTCTTGTCAGGTTGAAGGGTAGCATCCTCCGGATGGCTTTCCTAGATTCTACAGGGTCTCTCCTCCCTTCTGCTTTTGAGCCATGGTACGAACCCAACGCCCCGGCCAACGGAGAGGAGCGGGACAAGGTCCGTAAGAGACGGCCGGTGTCTGTGTCCCCATCCACATCCCAGGAACTGAATGAAAACCAGTATGCTGTGGTGTGCTCTGAGAAACAGGCCAAAGTCATATCCCTGCCCTCTCAGACCTGTGTATTTAAACACAACATCACCGAAACATCTTTTGTGCTGCGGGCAGATGTGGTACAGATGAACGCTGGCATTTGTTTGGCCTGCTTCTGTGCCAATGGACACATCATGACCCTCAGGTGAGAGAAGATGCCCTTAAACATAAGCCAGATGAGGGTTGATTTAAATGCATTAAAATGCATTAGTGTTGGAATGTTTAAATCCTTAAACATCTATTAATCTACCATGATTAAGAAGGGAGAACAATGGTATTGTTATTGGGTATAGTATAACATTTTTATATAATGTTATGTTTATATATTTATTTTTACACTATTAGATAACAAATTAGCAAGCTGCATATGGGAAACTTTTTCAATTTATTTAAAAAATATTATACATACACTACCTTTCAAAAGTTTGAGAATAGTACTATTTTTAATGTTTCTGAAAGATTTCACTTAATGCCCAACCAGGCTTATTTATTTATAAAAAATAAAAAATAAAGTGCAATTGGTGAAGTTGTGAAATATTGTTACAGTGTAAAATAAATGTTTCAATTCTAATATGTTTTAAATGTACTGTAATTGATTCTTTTAAATCCTTCAGAAAACATTCTAATATGCTGATTTAGGGCTCAAGAAATGTTTCTTATTTTTAATATTGAAATCAGATGTTGTGGAAACTGATCATTTTCAAAAGAACAGCATTTATTAACTTACAGACCACTGTAATGTCATTTTAAACATATTATTGTAAATATTTAATAACACAGTATATTAAATGCTACACTGTTCAAGGCTGCATGTTAGTCAGATTTTAAAGCTTTGTTTATCCGCACACACTGCCTGGTGATTGTTTCACTGATGTGAGGATTTTTTTGTAGCCTGATATTGATATACTGCAGCACATGCAGAGAAATTTGGAAACAAGGCTATTTTTAGTATACAATATTGTCGTCTTGCTCCACTGTTCAGCAAAGTCAGAGCCAGGGGGCCTGTTGCTATTGCAACACAGATCTAATCACTATATTGCTCTGTGAATCGCTTTGGCTTATAAATCTTCAGAGGAGAGAAATGCAGACAAACATCTGTATGTCTTTGTCAGTAGGAAGGTCACAGTTAGCCATCAAACATGAAGACCTTGGTTGTATTACTGCAGATATCATCTACAAATGTCCTCAATGTTTGTTTCCTGTAATTTAACGGCAAATTTTGAAGGACAAAATAAGCACTGCCACAGTCTCAGCATTGCAGCTCTTGAATAATAGAGAAGGTGAGAAATCCCAGAGCTGAAGAAATGTCTCTTTGTGTCATGCTGTTTCAGTCTGCCAGGGTTGAGACCACTGCTGGATGTAAATTACCTACCCCTGACAGATATGCGGATAGCGAGAACATTCTGCTTCACCAACCTCGGCCAGGCCTTGTACCTGACCTCCCCTACTGAGATCCAGAGGATCACCTACAGCCAGGAGGTCTGCGAGAACTTACAGGTGAGCAAATCATATTCAGGAACTGTTCTTCTAGACTCTTCTGTTGCACAGTATTTTATGACGATAATGATGATGATTGGATTGTGTAACAGGAGACGCTAGGTGAGCTGTTTACTCCAGTGGAGACACCTGAAGCTCCTAACAGAGGATTCTTTAAGGGTCTCTTTGGAGGAGGAGCACAGTCTCTAGACAGAGAAGACCTTTGTGAGTTCTATTTTATTTAATATGCTCTTTACCCTCAGATTCTTGATTGAAGTATCACAACAAAGACAGTGCGGTAGATCACAAACAGAGAATGACCATTTAGATGTGGAGAGATTGGAGCTAGTTGTCACACTTATTTACTCCTGTAAATATACTTAAAAATATAGAAATAAATAAATAAATAAAGCAAAAATAACACTGGTGACAGCTGTGACATCTAGCCTACTGGACTGTGCCTCTTTGCCATGTTAATGAGCTCTGTTCTCAAAAATGGCATCTTCATTATGTTGTTGTAACAGAGAGCTAATTTGTGTTCTGTTGTGCTGTCACCTCATTTTCAGCATTCTTTCCTCCTCTTCTTTTCACACTCTGCTTCTGTATTTGTGTTTCAGTCGGCGAGTCAGGAGCCGGAAAAGCACCACGCAGTCTCGCTCAGCACATTCCAGGTCCTGGGGGTATAGAAGGCATGAAGGGGGCAGCGTCAGGCATCGTGGGTGATCTAGCTCGAGCTCGAATAGCGTTGGATGAGAGAGGGCAAAAACTGAGCGACGTGGAAGAGCGGACGGCAGCCATGATGGCTAGTGCTGACTCATTCTCCAAACACGCTCATGAGGTATAGCGTTATCACCGCTGATGCCAATAACAGTTGAATCACTTCTTAAAAATAGCTAAACAATTATGTATTACATAAATTCATTTTATGTGCATTATAATCATTGTGGAAGTACAGCTGGCGTCTCTAACTTTGTTCTTCTTTTTACTGTCTTTGCTCCCTGTTGCAGATGATGCTAAAGTGTAAGGATAAAAAATGGTACCAGTTCTGATCTCCGCAAAAAAGCAGAGCCCAAAGGGACTCAGGAGTTCTCCTACACAGCCTTGTTCATCCATAATCCTTCTCCCACTCCCGTCTTCATCTCTCCTCTGCTGGACCAGTGGGATCGCTCGCTCTTTCCTAGCACAATGTTAAATACACTCTGCTTACCGAACTGCAGCACAGACTGAGAGCCGCTCCAATCTGAGGAATACCATACCATGATGGCGTCTACTCTTTTGTTTGTTTGTTTAATATCGCCAATCCTCTCTCATGGCGGCTGGGCTTTGCACGCCCTGAAATTCCATTTCTTCTCTCAGTCTTTGAATTGTTTTCGTGCTGTTGTTTTTTGCAATCATGTCCTGCCTCCCGCATCGGAGAACAGTAAATAGTCAAAAAAGACAGACTAAACAAAAAATACAATAACTAAACAACAAACATCATAAAAATAAAAAAAAGAGTATATATACATAATTCTATATAAATCTCCATTAAAGTCTGTAAAAATGCCATATTCACTATTGACTGTCATAAGGAAAACTGAAATACGAAGACACCAGGTGAAGCACGGGAAGAGCTCTGTTCACAGGAAATGATGTCGTAACGTCGAGGAGTCAAACCTTTCAGAAGAGAGAACATCGCCCTTCTCCAAAAATGTATTCAGTGTATTTCTGTAATTTTCCCTAAATTGCCCATTTGGTTTAATTACCATTTTAATATTATTTATTTATTTATTAAGCAACGAACTAGAAATAATCTGTAAAATCAACTGTAAATGTCTAAATATAAAATGCTTTTTGGGTGATATTTTTATGGAATTATTGTGAATATCACTACAATAATGCTTTACATTAAAGTACCATCTAGAAGGTTTATAATACGTTGACATGATCCAGAGAATGAATTGACAGATCTATGTGGTAAATAAATGAATTATGAAATAACTATTTATAAACCAACTGTGAGTGATTTAATGATGGTATTTTCATGTGATACATTATACAGATGTTTTAAACTTTCTATGAAACTCCGTGCAGGTCTGGACTGAGTTGTGAAAGAAAGTAGGCAAATACAAGGTTTAAAGTTATCCATGTTTTGTTGGGTAGACAGCCATATAGACCTCAACAGCTAGAGCATTTGTTGTGACTGAAAATTACATCACAATCTCTTCGGCGTTGACTCTGGGATTTGATTTTGTCCATTAGACCAGCTTTCTCATTCCTGCATACTGTATAGATTAAACCGCTTTAACATAGATGCTTTAGTTGAACATGTAGAGATTGTACTTTAGTAAATATTTTAGTCCACATTTCATTTGTTAAACAAAAAGCACTTACTGTACTGTTTGGAAACGGCTCTTTTCATACCTGGAAATTTGGACCGGTTTCCCAGCTCTAATCGTTGGTGACTTGAGACTTGATTATAAGTGTGAAGTAGGGCGGAACACTTTCACTGACTTGGAAACAATATTCATTGTAATTCTGAATGTCAGTATAACATGTTTCTATCTGGTTTCACACTGGTGCTTCATGTGCAATGCAATGGCACAGAGCATACTTCAAGATCATCTTCATCTGTGAAAACACCTACAATGAGTTTTACAAAACCAGATAACTAGAATTCAGAAACATTAAATACACACACACACACACACACACACACACACACACACAAATGTCTTTCTTGTCCCATTTCCCCTTGAAACCACATTTTAGTGCCATTATATTTATTTGCAAGAAGGTTTGCAAGAAATGCTGCTATATATGTTGCATTGATCACATGATCCATTGTCGTTCCAGGTACTGATTCTAACTTGACTCTCTGCCCAAAGTTTTTTTTGCCATTCTGTAAATGAAGAAGTAGTTCGACAATCTGTGAGCATAAATTGCAAGTGGTCCTGGCCATACTGACCCTAAGACAGTTGCCATATCTTTTCAAACGCCAAAGATTTTCTTTCATTGAGTTCTGTATTCCATTGACTGTTTGACAGCTGTTAGTGTCTGAAGTATCATATTCCACCAGTAACAGTGTTGAGGACTTTTCTGATGTTTTTGGCTGTGCTAGTCTGCCTTTCGTGTGTTTCGTATGCCGTACTTCAAACAATGAAAAATGGGGGGAAAAAAGAATTACAAAACAAAACGAAGCCAATCTCTCTCAGACTCTAAATGTTTCTCTGTGTCGGACTCTATATTCTCTGTAGATGTGTTTTCATGCCATGGTGTTATAGTGATTCTGAAGAATGGGTTTGTTTTTCAGTATCTCGCTCGTATGTCATCTCTCCTGATTAACTAATTAAATTATATTTGTACAATGTGTAATATTTCTCTGCAGTACTGTATTTCCCTGAATAGATATCCTTGTCATATTTTTAATCATCGATTATTAAAAATTTATTTTTATATATGCTTTGAGGAGGATGTACTTTGAGCAGCTCATTGCGCTCTGTTACTTGTCTTCATATCTTTGTTTTCTGTTGTGTGGTCTGTTTGTTCATGCCATCATTGACACAACAGGGTGATTTTTGAATGAAACATGAGTGAGCGTTTCCTTGAAATTCTTGCATACAAGTATGGTTCATTAAAAGAAATGCCATACATTTGATGATGTGTGTTCGAAAATAAATTTTTGGCCCCAACATGGTTGATAAAATTCAAAACCCAAAAATTATTTTCTAAGATGTTGGCTCATGTACTGACAAGATGATTCCAGGAAATAATTGATGTTCTAGGTTGCTATTTTGCCATTGTCAATTGATGAAGTATCCAGTCAGCTGTGTTGAACTGTAATGCTGTAAATGTCAGTAATAAGTGTTCAAACTCCAGCAGAATTTGTTGATCACAACTTCAGTTCATTCATGTCTGTTTCAGAGAGGTTTCAGACTCACTCTTGATATGAACCAGGTTGTTTGCCCTTTGTAATCTTTCATGGCTAAGGAGGAAAAAAAAGTTATTGTTACTTTCTTGGCTTTAATTTTATTTATTCATTTTGTAATGTTTCATGTTGACTTTAAGTGAACTGTTTTATTTGTCTCAGACAGAACATTCTTACCTGAAATATTAGACTTTTAACATGCAGAAGAGCCTCATTCATTTTCTGTCCTGAATATAATGGTTATCAGTGGGTTGCAGTATTTTCTCATTGTAGCCAATTTCTTGTACAGTTTTATGCAAATTTCACATGGATGTTTATGACTATCTGCTGCCACAAACAATTTAGAATTTCTGTAGATAGATTACTGTGCAATGGAAAATAAAACGATTTAAAATTCTTTCCTTTGTTGTCTGGCTCATGGTTCTAGTTATTAAATCAGAACAGTTTTTAAAAGTCTCCCATTTTATTAAACATATCAGAATTATTTTTTGTATGCTTTATAAAGACTTTAAAGAAGAGCATATCCATTTGCCTGTTGGATGTTGCAGCCTGACTACACTCACTACAGTCAATTATATGATTATCAGAATGACAAAGACCTTTGTAGCAGTTATTAATAGTTGTTACATTCTACTGATCTTTAAAGGAAAAAGAAATAAGGACATTTATTTGTCTTACTCTCGAGTATCAGTATTGGTTTAGCATCTCAAAGCGGTTCGAATATATGAAAAGGATGTTGTTATACTGTGTTAAACCACAAGGAGGGGTAGTAATACAAGGAAAAATGTTTATCAACCTGCACTGAGGCTCGACTCTGGTTATAGTAAGGAGTTCATGATGAAGGCATTAAAAATCTGATCTTATTTGAAACACAACACAATGAAAAATGTTTTGATAAAAAGCATACCCTAGGACATACACATTTTTCAGTTTGAAAAAAAAAAACAATTATAACAGCATGAATTTTGTATGAACATATAGGGAACAACTGAGGTTGATTGGGACACCTTTTTTTGCAATTTAATTGACTGAGAGTGTCCCAACCAACCTGAATCGCCTATCATTATAATATTATGAATAAGAATGTTTTCTCTAGTTGCCAGCTGCAGTATTAAAACAGGTTATTTTAGTATCATTTATATAGGCTACTATTATAATATTTATTAAATAAGCTTAAAAATTATTCTATTTACAGTTTAAATTTTTATGTTAGTTTAATAATTTTGTTATTTGCCTTTGTCATTTTTAATATTTATATTTACATTTATTTTTATTTCAGTTTTAGTCATTTTAGTTCTCCAACCTAAACTCTCTATTTCATTTATTACAGTTTACAGTTTTTACGTATACGTTTTTCTTCTAATTTTATTTTTAATATGCTACATAGGCTACTAGTAACAAACAATCTTAATATGATGTGTACATTGGCGTTTTTTTCTAGCCCAAAATATATATTTTGCCCAATTTTAAGGCAGGGGGCACCATAAGACTGTAGCCTACCATAAAGTGAACACCGCGTAAAGCAGAGCTTTTGAATGAAATCATCTTCCAGTAGCAGAGAGTAGACCCGCGCTCCTGCGCAACACGCACAGCGAGCAGACAGAAAGACAGATAGATAAACATACAGACAGCAGTCTGCCTGCCGTTACTTCAACACAGCTCGCGCGCACCTTTACCAAAAATTAGAGTCACAAAGTTTTGGATTAAACCGATACGGAAATAAATTCTCCCTATCTGTTTTAAGAAGCGCTATGCAAGGGTTTTATTTACCTCAAACTTTGACAAACTCTCAGTTTTGACAGCGCGTGCAGAGATTCAAACCGTGTCTACTCACTAAACCGTCGCCTCGCTGAGGAAAAACAATCTTTTTGCGCCGCCAGTGCGATTTCGCCGCTCAGCGAATAGCGGCAAGAAGTCTGAAACCACATGTGCTCGTCTCCAAACCGGAGAGACGCGGTTTCATTTGTCTTCAGAGAGGAAAAGATTTGGCTTTAAGCCGTACTGACAGACACAAGGGAAGGACGGTCTCGTGAGAGCCCTGGAGAAGACCATTGGAAATTCACGCGGTGCGTAATATTCACGTTTATTCTTGGCACTACTGCGCAAACAGTTGTAATAAACGGGGGAAATGTAGTCTTTGTGGATGGTTATCGGTATAGCCACTTTTGACGCTAACGGTTGCCGGTGAATGGCTCTTTAAACGCGGCGAAGGGGGGCGGTAGTTGTGGAGTGTACGGCAATGCCAAGTTGATGGGTCTCGACATTGTCAGTATTAATAAAAGGTCAATATTCCCAGAAACGTCTGTTTAACATTTATGGGCTTGTCGATATTTTCAAAACATTCCCTGATATCAAAAAGTGGAGAGAAATGCTGAACGAAGATGACATTTTGACTGGAATATTAACGTAAATCGCAGCCGCACGCGCTGTCAGTCACCTGCTCATAAAGGTAAACGCACCTTTACGCTTAAACGCCGTTCAAAATGACGACTAATGGAGCCAACATCGTCTACGAATGGCTAAAAACCCTGCAGTTGTGTCAGTATGTCGAGGCTTTCGTGGATAACGGATACGACGACCTGGAAGTTTGC
Source organism: Cyprinus carpio (assembly GCF_018340385.1). Taxonomy (NCBI): domain Eukaryota; kingdom Metazoa; phylum Chordata; class Actinopteri; order Cypriniformes; family Cyprinidae; genus Cyprinus; species Cyprinus carpio. The sequence goes on along the minus strand of NC_056591.1, from coordinate 17,199,964 downwards.
AAACAAATCGGAGACCCGGACTTGGATGCCATCGGGGTGTTCATTCCGCACCACCGCCAGCGGATTCACGATGCGGTGCAAAGGTTAAAAGATCACGATAAGGAGACAGCCACCGGGCTTTATTTCACCCTGGAGCCGATGCCTCCGGTCTCACCTATATACACGAGTCGCATGGCAGAGCAATATGAGCCTAGGCTGCGGGGCTCCAAGTCATGGACTGAGCAGAGCAGTGATAGAACGGCGCGCAGCGTGGGGTACATGGGGGCGTCCAGGAATCTGACGCTGGGGAACCGCAAGGAGCTGGAAATCTACCCCAAACTGAAGCTGAAGATCATGATCAGGGATAAACTCATTAGGGACGGGATAAACCTTGCCAGGCAGCCATACTCTAATAAGGTGAGTAACTGTGTTTACTTTTTGTCCTGCGTCGGTATAAACCACGTGGCTTGCCCTTGAATCAGACATTTGTATTATAACAGCCTCTGTTCGAAACACATGCTCAATAGGAATAATACATAGGAACCATGTGATTATAACAAGAGGGTAACAATATTTGGTCGTTTGGCTTGGATGCAGGGATATGGAGGTTTGATGACTGGAACAGTGCCTTAATCTGGTTTCCAAAATATGATCAATAGCCTACTGACCGATTTTAGACACCCTACGTTTCTAATGGCTTTCTGGGATCAGTAGGGCAGTAGAATTGATTGGCCTGTGCAGGAAATTCCCTCACACTGCATATACCCACCATTCAACATTGGATAATTCAAACCTGATCCCCCAACCAACCCCCCCCCCCTTTTTTTTGGGGGGGGGGGGGGGCACTGAGGCTGGAAGTGGATGGAGAATGAAAGGGAGAAAGAGCCTCAGAGAGGTTTGGAGGTTGTGTGAATATTGCAACCCTGCATCATGTTTCATTACACTTTATTATAGAGATTTAATGAGGGGGATTTGTTTGGGGTATTACTGGGCTTAATGCTCTCAGATGATCTCCGGCCTTTAAAGAGAGGTGTTTGAGTGTGCACCACTGAGTTTCCTCTTTGAAAAAAAAAACATCTTTCTTGAGTTTTATAGTTCCTAGCAACTGGGTAGTAAAATGACTAAATTAATTTCCAGAAAACTGGATAGCATAAGAAGCTGTCCCACGTGTGATTCTTCTTTGCTTGCTCCATTAATTGAAATGAATTATTGGAGGTGTGCATTGTTTTTAGGATTGTACAGATGGTTTGCTGTATTCAACCATCTGTACTTAGGAGTTACTGTATACTTTGGTTCAGTATCTTGAAATTGATTGGATCATGAATGTTGATGACAAATCAGTTATTATGAGGTCACAAAATCCATGGACATCCTGATTAGTCAAGACAAGAGAGTAATAACTATGACATCATATGGATACTTAAAGTCAGAACAAGTGAAATCTTACTGCCTTAAAGGGGTTTATTCACCCAAAAATGAAAATTCTGTAATTTACTCATCTACATGTCTTTCCAAATCTGTATGACTTTCTTTCTTCTGTGGAACTAAAAAGAAGATATTTTGAATAATCCTGAGGTCCAGACAGCATTGAACCCCATTGACTTTCATTGTATGGACAAAAATACTGAGACATTTTTCAACCTCTTTGTATTTCTCAGAAGAAAGGAGTACTAAATGAGGTTTTATTTTTGAGCGATTCTGATGGCCATTTTTTAATTTAATGAACTGAACATTGATCCCTTTATGAATTGATCGGCAAAAGTGCACATCTTTAAATGAGTCTGCATTGTTCTCACCAGTGAATAAGAAGGAAAAAATATGAATGGCTTCATCTGACTTTGTTTACAAATCAATTAGCCTACAGCAAATGTCTTTAGCCTCTGGTTCTTCACGTCACACCATAAACAAAATATTCATAAACAGATACCAGGATGGTTGAATAGTTCCCAATTAAGACAAATCAAAGTACATCTGATCTGACTGTGTCCTGCAGTACTACAAACAATGGCCCCACAAGTTATGCCTGCTACTACAACTTATGCTCCCTACAAAGACACATCTCTTCAGACTGATGTGATTGTACCCTAAGCCCTCGCAGTCTTCCTTTGATTACACACTTTCGTGATGTAATGCCACTTTGACTATTGGGTAGAAGTGTACATTGAGGGCACATAGTGGTCACAAAGAGGGTGTTGGTGAGCACGCTTCTGAAACCTAAAATGTTTAGGCTAGTTTTGAGAAGCAATTACAAGCTTAACAAAATCAAAAAATCACAACCCTGTTTCAGATAGAGCGGCTTTTACTATAGAGAGCCGTAGTTCACTGACAAGCTACACAAAATCGTGTTCATAATTGCCAATGAATCGTTTGTGATTTTGAACACTATTTTGTGTAGCTTGTCAATGAACTTCGGCTCTGTATAGTTAATGCCGCTCCATCTGAAAACACGTGCTGGCGCTTTACTACTAATCACAGGAGCGACTTTACTGATGAGAGGTGCATGAAAATCGCATTCGATTTTTTTGCATAGCCCTACAGTCTAGTGATAAGATATGCTGATCATATCCTATATGTAGATCACTATTTCTATTTTATTGAAGGGTGTAGGGTTAGGTTTGGGTATATGGTTGAAGACTTAGAGAATTACTATGCAATAACTCTGCATTTGATTGTATAATTATTTTATGTTTCACTATTAGCTGTCATTTCATACTCCAAAATATATATAAATACTAGGGCTGTGACGGTGGCAGATTTTTACCACTGTGGTGGTAATGGACCAACTACCGCCGGTATTTTATTTATATATATATATATATATATATATATATATATATATATATATATATATATATATATATATATATATATATATATATGACAAATTCACCTATATTAAACTTTTTTCACTTTTATTAACAAAATGAATAAGGATATGTTTTACCCGTGTTTAACTATGGATTTCCCCTTAGGCTAAAAAAATCGTTGTTTAGGTTTATTATTTTATTAATTAAAACACATCAGCCATAAAATAGTACAATGGCAAATTCGCATATATTAAACATCTAACTTTTAATATTTTATTTGTAACCCAAATAACCCAAATGTAACCCAAATCAGCAAAATATAATATATAACATTGTTCTGGTGGTTTTTAGTTATTTTAATAAAAATTTTTAATACATATTGTGCCTTTAAGAACGCATCTGATTACAGTGATGTGGATGTTACACAAGCACTGGAATTAAGTACTCCAGTAAAGTCCAGTCACGTCAAGTTTATTTATATAGTACTTTATGCAATAGATAGCCTTAAATCAAGCAGCTTTACACAATATTAAACATGAAAAACCAGAGTCAGTGTCACTTTCAGTTAGAATTAGAACCTAATTTTCTGTTATAAAGCAACTCTCCAGTGTGGAGCTAGCTATTAATAAAATATTTTATTAGTAGGGAAAAAAACTATTTTATTTAAATAAAATGAAAGTTTGGTTTGCAGAGATCAAAGCTTGATATAGCTCAGGATTTTTTTTTGATTATCATAACCCTATACTGTATTTTAAGAGAGATTATGTTGTGAATAAAATAGTTTATCCAAAAATAAAGCGTCTTATCACTTACCTTTATGATGTTTCTTATTCATAAGACTTACAAAAGGAGATGTTAGGCAGAATGATGTCATTCAGTTATTTTTTTATTTATCTAATTAAATGGTGAATGAGAGAGTTTCTCTGTAATCTCATTTTGTGTACCAAATATATTTATTTGTATAAATTAATTGTATAATTGTAAATTTCAAAAGCTGAAGTGCTTATCTTTATTTATTTGTTTGAATATATATAGCTCAATACTTTAACTAACTGCAAAAGCTGAATAATCAATCAAAATCTACTTATTAATCAGCGAATTAATCAATGATTAGTCGATTAATCAGTCTAATGATGGTTTGATTAATCGATAATCAAAATAATTGTTTGTTGCAGCCTTATTTCTAACATGTATCTTTGTGCTTATTTTTTAATCACAAAGATAAAATAATGACAAAGATTTTTATCTTTGCCTACTTTGGCCTAAATATCTGCCAAGTCATTCTTTTTTACTTTATATTGTATTACCTTGTAAGGCTTTGTTTTTAAAATAGGAAAATTACTTTCGCTGTACTGCTCAGACAACTTGCAAAATAGTAAAACCAACATGACAAAGAGTTGTGATAAAATTGTGAATCTTGATTTTCCTGAAAAAATAAATAAATAAATAAATTATATATTTTTTGCCATATCGCCCACCCGTAGTTCCTCGTATGTGTCTGTTTACTTTGAAATGATAAGCTCACAGCATATGGTCCCTCAGGGCTCAGGCAGTCAGAGAACATATGCTTGGACAGAATGAACAGCACAGTTGTGTGGAGTGTTCAATTCATTGTTGATTTATGAGACAATATATTACAGTGTTAAATTAGGGAAGAAATTGTAATGTTTTCAGTTCCCATGTGATTTTGAGATGAGAAGCATGTAGTGCTGATGTTTCATGTCAAAGCTTCATTGCTATTGTAGATCTGTATACTGCTCCTGTTTCAGTAGACTAAATAAACTTAAACCGTGATGATGTATTTGTGTTACTCTCAAGATTGGATTTCGCCATAGGTTGGAATGCACATGTCTGATTTAAAGGGTTAACTTGATGGCTTTTCAAGTTAATATTAACCTCATGAGTGTTTAGCTACTGTATATGGCCATTGTGAAGTGGATTGTGGAAAACTGTTGTAGATATTTTGTGTCTGAAATGCATGTTGCAGTGTAAATGATTTGCTTGTCCTTGAGAAAAAATCTTCTGTGGTTTGCTGAATGAAGATGTCTACTGCACACTAGGGCTGCAACTAACGATTATTTTGATAATCGATTAATCGGTCGATTATTTTTACGATTAATCGATGAATCGGTTTATGTACTTATATTTTAGTTTTGCCCATTTTTTTTTTCCCCAAGTAAATTATTAACAAAGGGTCTTTATCATTCAACATAGACTTTTTAGAGATTTTAACCATTTTGCATTGTCATATCCTCATCAAAAACATACCTGGAGTTGTGTTTTATTATGTGTTAGTTATCCTTTGTCGAACTCTTCTGCAATCAAAACACTGACCCATACATACTCTAGCAAATTTCACATGGAGATTTCAAATAATGTTTCCACCATGGCAGTCCTTAGGGCTCCTAAAGTAGTTTAAACATCCCGAACAAAGCTTATTAAGGAATCTTTCAGAACATATTTTCACGAAGAATAAGAATAAAACAGAATAAAATTGCAGTAAATTGCATTTTATTATTTTTTTTCCTGTAAACACACAGCTTATACCTGGGAAACAGCTTTATAGCTTATGCTGTGAAACTGTAAACAATCCTTCGAATAAAGTGCCAATGGCATGAAACCTGAATGGAACTCACATTTTAAAGTAAAATTTAAAGTAAAATCAATCAGAAGGTTGTCCAGAAAAAAAATTGGACACACACAAAAAACCTGCTGTGTGAAAAAGGGCAGTGAATACTTAGAAAAAAAGTGCATTTCAAATACATTTAAACATTAACCTCTCTCATTCAGTCATAATTAGGCTGCAAGACAGAATTATGAACTGGTAAACGACAAAGCTTTAAATGTTAATTGTTAAAAAGCAATGTTATCAGCTTTTACGACTAAACATTTGCAAACAACATTGTACTGCAGAATCTGCACAAATAAAAGTCTGCACACTGATTTTCATCGGATTTAAATATGTAGTGGTCCTTATAACAGTGCAAAATTCAAAAATGTAATAAAGCGATAAAATGTTAACAAAACCGCTTATGCCTGAACTGACAGGAATTCGACTACCTGTGGGAAACAAGGCAGAACACTTTTCACTCATTATTTGAGAAAAACTTTGCATTGCAGTGCAAAAAGGTTAACATGTCCAAATGTCCAGGGATTAACAGTTAGGCTTGCTCTCTTTTTAGAGGATATGTTTCCTGCCGCAGAAAACAGCCGCAGTTTACAGGTTACTCTTCTTTTTTGAAGGCTCAAAGTAAAGTGCTCCCACATTTTGGATGACTTCGTCCTATTAGTTTTATCTTCCGCTTTTTTCTTTTTCTTTCTCGAGCTTACTCCACTGCCGCCTGCCTCACCCATCACGCTGAATGCTGCAGAGACGCTGTGCGGGAAGCACGTGACATAAAACGAGGCCAGCTATTGGCTAGTCGCTACTTCTCCTGCTGTACTGGCTGAGTAAAACCTCCGGTGGCTCATTACTGCCACACTTTGGTCACCGCAGAGATTTAAAATATGCACGAAATGAGCCGCTTACGGCAAATAAAAATTATTTAGCAACGAATCGAATACTAAATTAGTTGACAACTATTTTAATAATCGATTTTAATCGATTAAATCGATTAGTTGTTTCAGCTCTACTGCACACATACATGCTCTTCAACTCTATGGGAATATGCAGCACACACTCTTAATTCATAAATTTTCAACTGCAGAGGCTGCGATTGCACTTGCTCACTTGACACGCGAGAGTAAAGAGGTGTGTTCGACTTGAAGATAGATTGGTGTATGACATCAAAGTACGGTGAGAGAAAGCATAAGGAGACGTCCGCTCTCTTATAGCTCTCGCAGTACTTTGATGACACACACCGATCGGTCAAGCAAGTCGAACACATCTAAGCAGTCTTCAGAGGAAGTTGTCACGCTACAGTGTTGCCAAGTCCGCGGTTTGGGGAACCTCTCCAAAAAACTTGCATTTTACTCCCTTTTTTCCCTTGAGAAAATTTGGCAAGTACTGTACCTGATATTTATCCAAAAATAATTGATATTGAATTGAATTGAATCGAATCGAAAGCTTGTGAATGAGAATCGAATCGAATTGTGAAATTTGTGTCAAAACCCAGCCCTAGCGAGCAGCACAAACAACAATGCAGAATATTAATAACTATGACTGGGACTGCAATATACATAACATTAAAATGAGAACACTATTATAATAAAACGCTGTGAATTTTTAGAGTTTAGTTGTTTTTTTTTAGAGTTTTGTTGCCATGTTTTACTGCGGGATTGTGGCCATTGTGCGTAATTCTACATATTTCTGCAGGTCTTGCGATTATAAAGCGGGAAATTTTTAGAAAACATTTATGCCCTATAATATGTAGGTTGACTCCAAACAAATAATGAGAGCAGGTCAGTCATTTTAAAACTTTGTATGGGACGGAATTTCACAGTGTGAGTGATTGGGATTGCCACTCTCTCAAAATGCACAAATGGCCTCAAATCTATAATATCCTTGTTGAGTTTGCTCTGCAAGCAAGCACGCTGCTATACAAGACTAGCTCACGTTTCAGACAGTTGATGGAATTGCCACTTGCACATCATTTTAAGTCATGCCAGTATAAACATTTAAGCTATTTTAACCCATAAAGTACTCGCACACTCTCTGAGAGATAGTCTTCAATGTGCTCTCAGCCAAAGCGCACACATAAACAGCTCGCGACTCTCAAGTGTCAGATTGAGTAATTACATATTTGATTAAAATCATTTCCTTATTGTTCAGCTATTCCATTTTATTTATTTATGGCACATGCATTTTTATATGTAGCTTAAGTAATGTTGTGCAATGACTTGTTTGCATTATTTTGAAATTATTATTATTATTAATATTATTTGATAACACTTTACAAAGAAACAACTTTAAAGTCTCATTTGTTAATGAATTAATTAACATGAACTAACAGAGAGCAAATATTGTTATTATTAATATTATCATTAAGTTAAAAGTGAATCTAGTGTTCTTTTGCATTGCTGGTGCCGTGCCATGAACCCTACCACCACAGCAAATAGAACCGAACTGAACCGAACCATGGGTTCAAAACGGTGATATGAACCAAACTGTGGCATTGGTATATTGTTACACCCCTATTCAATACACTAAAATAACCCACCATACTGAATATCCCATAGGGCATAGCTGCATGTACTGTTTACAACAGCTGCATGAAATATGGCTGTAGAACTACACCATATGGCACAAACAAATTCATGTCATGTGTTAACAACGAATCTCCAGGCATCATATAACATGTCAAACAATGGCCCAACTGGGAGATTTTAGTGTTGGTGCACATTCTGTTAAGTTATTAATGCAGCACACATATATACAAAAAAAGAAAAAGGGTTGGATGCGTGTAAATAAATACAATGAAGTGTTTGAGAATAAGTGCAAAAGGGCATCATTTTTTTCTGCTCTTGCTGTTTGTTAAAACCATTAGGTTCAATTCATTGCTGTAACGTTAATGTGACATTTACAGGTGAGAGTGCATTGAGGTGAAAGGTAGAGAGGCCTCTTTTCTCTCTCCGTTATTGCTGAACATTCTTCCCGCTCCCACCTGTTTTGGAATTCTTTGAGACTTCCCTATATGTTTCCATGGTTACATTTGCATAAACACATTTCACCAAAGGAAGGGAAATGGGAGTTGATGGCATCTAATTACCTGTGATTTATGATACTCTTTGACAGCGTTTGCACAGGACGCATTTATTCAGCTTTAATCCCTATTATACCATTAATGTCCACATTAAAGTTTTTGTGTGTAGGTGTGTGCATGCTTGTCTGATCACAGAGTTTTGCTTTTCTTTTACGGCAAATTGAATTCTGAATCCATATGTGCTTTTCTTTGATTTTTGACAAGTGCAATGATGACTGCAGATTTTCTGACAGATTCTGTTCAGCGTACAGAAAACGAGGGAGGACAGATGAAATAGGATGGGGATGGTGGTTGCCATGGTAACATCTAGTGGTAGTTTTTGTTCTGGGATTGTAAAGGGGTGGTTGTTTGTGGATTTTAACAATCCAGCAATTTCTACTTCTATCAATAGATTAGGGATATTATCATTTCCCAGAATTTTTGCAGTACAATGACTATTTATTTAGTTAGTTATTTTGTTATAGTAATAGGTTTTTGGTGTTTTATGAAGGTTTGAGCAGGGCCTGTGGTGCTGTTTGCTTGTGTGCATCTCTGCATGTCATGTAGTTTGGGTGCTCATTTTAATTCTGACTGCCAAAGAACACGGGACACTGAATATAGTACTGGACGCACAAACATACACATAGGCATATTTTTCTGCCACACTATGTGAGTACACAAAAAATGGCACACAAAAAGCACACAATTCTGCTTATTCTGTTTGTAAATTGACCATCCACAGTTGGTTTTGTTTTTGCATTCTGTTTAGGGGTGTGTTTATGTGCAATAGAAGATAGTAGTGGAAAAAATAGTAATAATATTAATAGTAATAATAGTTTGGCAACCTCTAGAAAACATTGGAAAATGTGTGTAGAGTTTATTCGAATTTATGTGCATTAAATATTGATTGTTTCACAGGCATAGCTCAGAATAGACAGTTCTGCTCATAGAGATAATCGAGACAGCCTAATAATTGTCTCAAAAGAAATCTAGTTTAGTTCTTCTTATAAAGCTCTCATTGTTTTAGCTGGGTACCTTTTGAACACAGTTTCGCTGCCAGGCAGAACAATGATAATATTAATCTGTGATCTGCTAAGCTCAGTGATGAGTTGATGGAACACGATTTGTTGAAATCCACACGTAAAGGCCAATACACTGAGTCACCAAAGAAATATTTCATGTAAACATCAGGCAGTGAATCATCGGTCCGTTGGTCTGATGATCTCAGTTTGTAAAGCAGCGAGTCCTTCTCGCTGAAGAGAAAAAACAATATTTTCAGCTTTATATAGCCCCTAACCTTTCCCGTCAAACTCTCCAAACTTGCAGTAACAGTTGGTCGTTTGCACTAAAGCATTTGTTTTGTGTCTCTGCTACTGGCCATGTTTTTACAGATGGAGCCAATGGAATAGTAGAAATAAATGATTTTGCCAGTAATTAAATCAGAATCATTTATTTAGAGCATCATTTACCTTCTACTTGATTATTTAATATCTCATTATGCTCTGCTTCTGTGCTTCCATTCTTCTCAGACGCCTGGCCGTCAGCCCTGCATCCACGAGATGTGACCTTGTTCTGCGTAGCAGAGAAAATTTACATTTCAATATGCATGAAGGAGCAACTAAACAAAATCTGTAATTGTAATTAGGGGATGGCAATCAGAGCTATCTAATGACAGGGGTTGGGAAAGGACAGGTGTGTAACGAAAATCAACAAATGTCAATCATTTTAGGGCAAATGCATGGCAATTGCAAAAGGGGGACATTTAAGGGCTGATTTGAATATCCAAATACCTGCAACAACATTTTTTAAGTTCATAATATGTATACAACATCTTTTTTATACTTGTTCCAAGACTTATAATGTGGGACTTACTGACCCCAAACTTTTAAATAGAGTACCTGTTTTTCCTCACTCTCTTTCCTATTTGTTTGTAAAGGCACAGATAAGGACTATTTAGTTCCTGGTCTCCAGAGTGTACTACTCCTACTGATGTGGAACAGTGATGTCTCCTTTTCAAAGTGTCACGCAGTCTCAGACATGGGACTGTGGTGCTTTAAGTTAAGTCTTTAAATATTAGCTTAGACATAGACACACAGCACATAGACACATAACATAGAAACACTACACATTTAGACACAAAACAACACTGTAATGTATTTTTATGAATTCAAATGGTTTGGTCAGTCATATTTTAAAAGAAAATGACAAATTCCTTCTGTTGATAATTTGCTCAGTTGGCCTGTTATCAGTAGATGTTTGCTCTGTCTGTTCTTGTCCACTAGTTGAGTCATCTATTAAAATGCTGATATTTTGGCATCAGTGATCAAATATTTGCTTTGGCTCCAAAGCACAATACCTTTTCTGCTTTATATAAACTGAGGTGTAACACCCAATCAGTTACACTAATGAGAGATGCGATCATTGCAATTCAGGGAAAATGAAACCTGTCAGCAGCTCAAGGTCAAAGCAGTTACAAGAAAATATAGATCATTAGTGCTAGAGACAACATGTCTTACCCTAGGGGGTATAAACTAGTCTGAACCTCCTAAGATACTAATTGCCAAAATCCACCAGGGGAATCAAAATATGGTTTAACATGGTACGATTTAAAGAGAACAATTCAAAGACCAATAAATGTGAACTGGTGAAATAGTAACCCTTAAAATGGGATTATTGCTGATTTTGAAATATGTTATTGAAACATAATATTTCTGTTAGCACTCAATCAGATAAGTGTTGTATATACCTAGTACCCTACATGGAAAGTAGCTGCTTCTGGACGTTACTAGGGTTGTGAAGGTGAGAAAATTTTCCCACCGGTTAATCCACGTGTGACAACACTGATAATACTGGTATCACTGTGGGGGCGGGTGCGTTCCCTCTTTTCCTCGCTTTCCTTCGCTTTTAAATAGATTGTAAATGTGGCGTGCGCATTCTACTTTCACTTTTAAATAGTGGCAATTCGGCGTAAAGCAGTTGTTCGTTTTTAGTTCGTTTGAATTCTCCCTCTTTTCTCACTTTCCTTTGCTTTTAAATAGCTTAAAAGCACCGTGCGCATTTTACTTTCACTTTTGAATCAGCAGCAATTCAGCGTCAAATGCTTGAATGCAACAACAAAATACAACGTCAAACTCACTTTAGCCTATGTATAAAACATTAACAAAATGAATAAAAAATAAACCATGCTATAGGGCATGCTATGCCTAATATAAAATAATAAATAACTTACATAAAGTTTAAATGGGTATATGAAACTGGAAATAAGTAAACATGTATAATGTATAACCAAACAAACAACAAACATAAAAAAAATAAAAAAAAAAAGAATAAAAAAACTCATACTCAATGCAAAAAAAAATATGCCAAAAAAAAAAAATTACGCAAAGTTTAATAAAGTAAAAATCACCAAACACTGTGGAACTAATTGAATAAGAAATGAATGTTTAAAAAAAACTTCCAAAATCATCTTAGATAAATGGCAAAAGTCAACAGGCTTTTCAAAATCCAAAATATTGCCAAACAGATGCTTTTGCATTTTGTTTCGAAACTAAATCATCCGCCATCGTCTTGTCTGTCTCACCTCACTATTTTTGTCAGCTCAACTCACTCTCCTCACTGGATAAATGAAATCTGATCTGTGATCCAACTGTCGTTCGGCACGCTGCATTGAGCCGCGTTCAGTTTTTAATTGTATTGTCTGTTATTTTACTGAACTAAATGATTTTTATTACTATAAAAAAATCAAAACGACGGTTGGGGTCGGTGCTGCGGTGGGCAAGTGATGTAACCAGTGTTGCGGCTTAATTACGGTCACCGGACTTGTTTGAATGGAACTTAAAGAAATGTCCAAATAGATGATGTTAGGCTGTCTTGTTAGCATAGATTTGCTGTGGTTCTGTCTTGCTGTGACTCTGTCAGGGAGGGTAATTGAGTTGAGCACAGAGGGGGTCAGAGGTTTGGGTTGCATTTGGTGTGTAATTAGATAAGCATAATTCACCCACACACATAATACACACAGCGCTCGGACCCTGGCTTGTTTTATTTATTTACTAATCACAACTGACACTCAGAGCAACAGCGCATCTGTTCGCATCTTCCTACTTCTCTCGCTCTCTCTCTCTTTCTTTCTCATCTACTTTGTGTGTGTGTGTGTTTTTTCCTTCCTATCTGTTCCACTGACACACATTCAGAGCTGATGTGCTGTCACAGATATTTTTGCCTGGTATACTCCCATCCTCTGGTATTGCTTGTTTTCTGTAATTTTTCTGCTGTAATATCACACTTGAGCAACTGTTTTCTTCCGGAAGGAGGTCACTCCATCACCATTTTAATATCAATTTATCATTTTGATTTTGCTTATGACTTTTGGATAACAAGGTAAACAGATTTCTGTTGTTGTTTTATAATTCTCTGTAATAAATTAAGTATGCTCGCAAACAGCTATATGCACAAATGTAAATATTACATTTGTAGATTTGGCATGCAAATGACCAACTAAATTTGATGTATAGGCAGTCATCCTTGAGGGGCTTTTGAATAGCACAGTGGCATGTACAAACTGATTAGCACAAAGCCAAGCACCATTAGGCTTTTTCCTATAATAAAATAAAGAATGTGAAGCCTTCAGACAAAATGATCACAAAGAATGTGTTGCCGCTTGACTACAAATGTGATTCACATTCAAAAAATTAATGCTTTGAAGATGATAATCCGCTCACTGTCTAAATGAAGACGAATGTGCTATGCACAAAGTTGGGTCACATTCACAAGGCTTGGAATATGAATGTTGTCATGAAATGATAACCCTCATGTCAGTGCCTCACAGTTAGATTCCTAAAGAGATCAGTGACGTATATGTATATTATGCATGATGTAATTTTTTGTGGGGGAGTCGTCCAAAATAGAGAGTCGGACTCCCAATCGAAGGGTTGCGAGTTCGATAGAGGATTGTGGGTGGGGGGAGTGCATGTACAGTTCTCTCTCCACCTGAATACCACGACTTAGGTCCCTTGAGCAAGGCATCGAACCCCCAACTGCTCTCATAAAATGGCTCCCACTGCTCTCCTGTGTTCACAGTTGTGATGAGTGATCAGTGATGTATATTAAAATAAAACAACACAAAACACTTCTGCATCATTGTCATCACAGTAATAAAAATAATAAAGATTTAAGTTAATTTAACTGGACACATTTCTGTTGCATTGGTGTCCTGACAGTTAAAAGCATATTGCAGATGTTCAGGTGACCAGGATAGGTTTGTGTGCAGCCCCTGGACCTCTGCTCTGACTTGATACAAATGCCCTAGGCATGCCCCCAACCTTCACTCTGTTGAGTACCATGCTCTTTTAGCTTGTTCACTCTCATGTTCCTACACGTATTGTTTCTCATTTAGTTTTTGTACTTCATTATTTAAAACAAACTGCCTGGTTTACTAGTGTGTCTTCACTCACCTTGTCAATGTGTATATCAAGGTGGGTGGGAAACACTACACAGTTACATAATAATGCTGTATGAGCTACTGTTTTGACCACTCAAGTTTGCACTGGGCACACGGTGTAGAGGTGAAGTCCATTAAAGCAGTGTGTTTATATTTCGCCAGAGTACTAATGCACAATTGCACATGGTTTGTATGTATGTATTTATTTAGTTGTTTTTTTTTATTGTTATTATTATTGTTATTATTATTATTATTATCTTTGTTAACCAAATAATACATTTAAAATGTACACTATGTGGTTTGTGAGATTTTTAGTGTTTTTGTCTGGAGGAAAATAGATTGCAAAGAGTGTGATAGGGATCATTATGTGCCATCAGGGAAGAGGGGCCTTCCAGATTTGTCCAAATATCAGTGTGATGTGTGTATATGTATGGGTGTGCATGCAGGCTGTTGAGATTCAGGCTGTGTTCCTGATGGCCTGATGGCTGGTTCCCTGCTGTATTTCACAAACTCCACTGACTCCAGACTAGGGCTGGGTGATATATCTAAAAAAAAATAAAAAAAAATAAATATATATATATATATATATATATATATATATATATATATATATATATATATATATATATATATATATATATCTCTCGATATTGTCAATTTTTTTACGATATTCGATGTATATCGCAACATTTTTGCATTTGCATTTAAATATTAAAAAAAAACATGATTTTCTTTTGCCCCATTAAAAAAAAAAAAAAAAAAAAAAAAACTACTTAGATTGAACAGCTAATTTAAGCAGTTAAAAAAATTCTAGACTAAGTGATCACTTACTGCTTTTTATTAAATGAACACATGTAGGCCTATATGTAACTGAAGTACTGCAAAACAAGTACAGAAAGTGCATTGTTTAATGCATGCAATTCACAATATTTTATCTTTGCAACTGGGGGAAATAATTAAACTGGGATAAGTATTTTATTTAAGTTTTTTTAGATAAGAACACAAGCCATACAACTCTCTAAAGAATAAACACAATATCTTTAGCATGAAACCACCTAAACACTAGACTTGTGCCGGTATTCGGTAATGCGATATATCGCGGTAATGAATAAGCACGATACTGTTATCATGGGCACTCCTAAATACCGAGAATAATTATATATTACAAATTATTCAGAATTTGGAATACATTTTAAGAATACTTTTCCCATCAACTGGTCAAAATGCACATCACTGCTGTATGCTGCTTTAAAGACGGGTGTGAGCTCCGATGTAAACAAGCACGCATGAGAAGCACATGGGGAACATGTGAGAGGCGCGCTGAATGAACGCACATTCACTCTCTGACAGCAGATGGCGCTAAACTGCAGAAAATTTAGCCCTTACCCTAGAAACCCCATAAATAAAAGCAACTGCTACTTTCTAAACATTTAAATAATAAAATAATATTTATATATTTCCATAAATTTTTTTCCATTTTAATCTGGACTACAACATGCCCTAGATATTGTTTGAAAGTGTTTTGATTCTTTATTGTTCATTAACACTTTACATTAGGGCTTCTTTCAAACTGCCAATGAAAAATTCTTCTGAACATTCATTAATCTTAGGTATTCCAATATTTAATAACACAAAATCAAAAGTTGCAACTTTGTTATTTAATGAGCTAACATGAGCTAAGACTTGTTTTTTTTAACGATAATTTTTTAAAGATTTAAAGATTTTTTTAACGATAATTTTTTAAAGATTAGTAACTTCTGTAGTAAATGTAGCTATTGCTCATTGTGAATGTTAATGCATTAACTAAGGTTAACTAATGAGGTCTTATTGTAAAGTGATACCTATGGGTCTTTAAAGTTCTTTTCCACTTTAATCGGTGTAAAACTTTTAACTTTAAATATATTTTTGTATTGCTTTATTGTATTTAAATGTTCAGTTATTTTTGTTATAAGAAAAAAGTTATTTAACCTGTTATACTGTATTATGACCCCTTTTTTGAAACTTAATTTCAATACCGTGATAATACCGCATACCGTGACAAAACATTATCAATTAATCGCAACAGGAAAATTTGATACCGGCATATCCCTAGTTCCCACTGACACTAAAACCCTCTTAGATGGAGAGCTAGTTGCTCAAACACATAGTTATTTAACATTTTGCACTCTCTCTGTCTATATTATGAAAACTGGTAAATATAACAGTGAAATTCCAGTTTCTCTATTCAAACTAGAGGTCGGCCGATATATCGGGCCGATATTTGTCATTTTTTAATATATCGGCATCGGCCGATATCCGTGTTTAGTAGCGCCGATTTAAATTCAGGCACGTCAGCGGGCAGCCCCGTGTTATTGGTGCGGTGGAAAGTGCTGCTGCCATGTGAAGGACCCCAAGCCAAAACATTTGGAAGATTCAACATCAGTCCTGGGAGATAAAGGTAGTCAGAGAATTTCTCTCTGTAAATGGGGTGGAGAAGGTGGCAGCTCTCACAAACACTGCAGCGTGATTGAGGGCTACGTTACTCCGCCCCGCTCACAGACAGCACCGTGCTCAGAGACAGCTGTCCTGGAGCAGCACAGAACGGTGAATGACATTTGTTCAGAAGCATGGTTTGATGCAGACAATAGCCAGGTTTCCATCCAACTCATTTGCATTTAGGGATGTCAATATTTGATCATTTCCATGATCGATCGTCGTTTAAATTAACAATCAATGAATAACCTGCTGCAAAATGCGTCTGCAGAGATATTATTATTATTATGTGCAAAAGCCACTCGGAAAAAAAGCTTTCTCACCCGAATTAAAGGGGTTTTAGTCTGAATAAAATGCTAGTAGCAGGACTGTAAAATGAATATGTGATTATGATCATTTGATAAAATGAAGAGAGCGCACTGTACATTTGAGATCATTTTATTTTGTTGACTGTTTTCCCGTCAAGGAGACCGCTGAATGCGCCTCTTTAAATGGTTTCGTGGTGCTCGTTGTTGTATTTTAAAACGCAATTGCAATGTTTTCAAATGACACTATAGTATTAAAAATAAAATTATCCCAAACGTAGGCTAACTGTGGCGCTTGTGGCTGTGCTGCGCAGTCAGTGAACCGCTTTTTTCACATTAAACATTTTATGCGAGTATTATGACCAGTACTTAATTTGATCCTGTTCTGCAAACGTCGATTTTGAATTTTTGCATTCCGGTAGGCCTATTTGTTTTAAAAAATCCGGCATTTACAGTGCATTAGATCGTGACACTGCATGCGTGCAGACGAGGACGAGCGAGCACGGGTTTGGCTAGATGTATTTGGAGGTTATTGCTCACGTCTCGTTCTGCACATATCCAAATGTTTCCATATTTGCAATGCATCTGAATGTTAAACTATAATTAATTTATTTTTTTTTAATGTAAACTAGACGGAAAAGATCATCCTCTTCACATGAGCAAAAACGTCCTTGGCATAACAGCAGAGTGGACCGGTGTTCTGTCGATTTGTCCTACGCTGTCAGATTTTCCTACTTCCCATTAAAACAGTGGGTAGTACAATTCGACAACGAAAAATGCTGCCGATAAAATTATGGTTTATTAACATCTACACATACCATAACCCTTAACCTACCCTTACAGTAATGCAAATACAGTAATTATGTGTTATATTCGCGGTTGAAGCAAGAAGGGATACATTTACAGGAAACCAGCAATAAATATTTTTTTCTACGTATTAGATTGTGTTTTATTAAAGTCTATACATACCCCAACCCTAAACCTACACTTACATT
Organism: Cyprinus carpio; assembly: GCF_018340385.1. Classification (NCBI taxonomy): domain Eukaryota; kingdom Metazoa; phylum Chordata; class Actinopteri; order Cypriniformes; family Cyprinidae; genus Cyprinus; species Cyprinus carpio. Next base: position 17,182,288 of record NC_056591.1, on the reverse strand, counting down.
AATGCAAATACATTAAATATAGTTGTTTATCATGAGAAAAAGGACGCGATATTGCTGTGCGCATGCGCAGTTAACCCTGGTAGGAAAATCTGACGGGTAGGATAAAATGTCAGGACACCTGTTTACTACGGTCTATTTAAACTGACCAGTGTAACCTTTTATGTTTGGTTGACTGTACTTAATCTTAATAATGTACAGACTGCGATGTAAGTTTGAAGTTAGAATGCACTTTAGATGTTCTGTGTCATTTATACCAAACACAAATGTTGCTGGTTGCTAGTGTGTTTGCAGCACTACTATTATTTATTTTTTATATATTTTATTTTTTATATTTTTCAGTTTAATTGATTTTTATTCCGAAAATTTTATTTAAATGTATATTTAAGTTTACATTTATGTTCCAACAAACTTTAAAAATTCTGCTTGATAAATGCTCAAAAACTTTTATGTAAATGATTGACTTTTTTATATATATATATATATATATATATATATATATATATATATATATATATATATATTACCTGTTTTATATATTTAATACTTGGTCAGTTTATTGATTTGTTTGGTAAACTTTAGATAATTTTTTTTTATTTGTAATACCGTGCAGTGCACAAAATTAAGATTCGAGAGATGGTTCAAGTCAGTGCTAAATAAATAATGATAAGTTTAGAAATGTTGTGCATCCATGTATTATTAGTGTGACATTTTAGCATGCAAATGAGGGGGAAAACTTCAAGATATCGGCCCTAAAAATCGGCAGCACATATCGGCCATCGGCTGACCCTGACCTCTAAACATCGGCATCGGCTATAGAAAAACCCATATCGGTCGATCTCTAATTCAAACATCAGCGGTCAAGTAAGTGCATTTATTCAGCGATCACAATCGCAAACAATACAGTCGAGATCTCATGACAGAACACAGACCGGCTGAACAATGTTTTCAGTAGATCGCTAAACTCCAGCTTGTTAGTGTTTTCAGATCATCGTCGGTGGCACTTCCGCAATGAGGAGTGAGCATGTGCGCATGGTTGCTAGATTGCTTAAAATAAGCAAACACCAGGCAGAAAATGTATCCTTGTAACAGTGAAGCTCTGATTCGGCGATTTAAACTCTTGTTATCTGGCAACCGCACTCATGAAAGCTCTTGTAGTAGAGGCGTGTAGAGCAGTCGGCAGTTAAATGTTCCTTTTTTTGGACGTTCAGCGCGTTCTTTTGGGAAATATATGCTTGAATTTTAAATATTCGATATTCACGATATTTTCAAATTTTACATCGTCGTCAAAATTATTCCGATATTATTGCTAATATTCGATATATCGCCCAGCCCTACTCCAGACAGAATACTGATGTTTGTGGATAGAAAAACATCAGCAGCTGCAATAAGCCAGCTATAAATGGTTGACCTGAATATAAATGAGTATATGTATTTATGTATTAGTGTAATTATTTATTGACTTCATACTCTCCAAGTCTGTTTTACAGCATTCATGTACTATCTAAACCAGGGGTGTCAAACTCAATTCTGGAACCCTGCAGAGTTTAGATTCAACCCTAATTAAACACACCTGATCCAACTAATCAAGTCCTTCAGGCTTATTTGAAAACTACATGGTATGTGTGTTGGAGCAGGGCTTGGCACCTCATAGTTTTTTAATGTAAATTTTAGATCACATTAATATATAATATCATTTCCCACATGTCAGCCTAGTCTCGTCTATTTTATCAAGGTTTCGATGAGCTGTCAGAATGATTAGTTGAGTTTATGTGAAGCACAGTAAAGCGGGTCTTATTGGTTATACATTGTAGGTTGTAGATTGTGTATACCTGTTACTGAAGAGCTTTTTAAGTGTTTGTAGTAATTGATGCCAACAAACACTGCACATGGCACTATCTGCAGTGGGTGTTACAATCAAGGACACTGTAACTCTCATACACACACAAACAAATACAGTAACACACACACAGTCATACATCATCTTTACTCTAGTGTAAACACTTTGCAAGGCACAGGCTTTGGAGTGATGAAAAGTGCTTTACGCAAGACAAACATCACATCTGGTTGCTCTCTTGGGAGATGCGTATAAGATCCTCTGGGTTGTTCTGGGATTGCACATCTTCTATATTCAGCAGCATCTATTTAAAGTTTCCTTCAAATGTACAGTATATAGCATTTACAGACAGAAAGCACAAATACTGTCAAGACTGCCACTGTTAGTAATTGTTCCAACCATAGCAGTTAATTATTTGGGCTGGACTAATGCCTCTTTGCTGCAAGACTAAAATGCTGAGAGAGCTAGAAACCATAAATATCAGACTGGAGAAAATGGCAAGGGGGCATGAAACACAAATACCAGATTTGGACACATTTGATCCATTTTCCAATGCTCTACTCATCACGTTCCCTATTATATGATGAGACATATGTGACCCATTGACACACCAATACCCAGACAAAATTAAAGGCTTTCTGGCTGGGGTTGCCTTTTTGGTCAGCTCATCTATATTAAGGATTAGAGTTTGTATTTGCTATGTCTAGTCTGAGACTGCTGTGGCATTACTGGCATAAATGGACTTATACTGGGTAAAAATCAATTGCTTAGTATGGTGCAAATATGTTTTTGGTGTATTTAAATAATAAATGAAAAAATATAACTCTGATAATAAAAAAAAGCAAACGTTTACTTTTTTTTTTTTTTTTTTTTTTTTTTTTTTTTTTTTTTTTTTTTTACAGTCCTTTGATAATGTCCTTTAAATGTAGTTAATATTTCATGTTATTTTCTTTAATTTCGGGACATTTTACTCTGACTAAAATGGCATATAGTTGACAGAAAGAACATTTTAGTTGATGATTATGTGTAAACTAATGGAAATTTTTGTCAAACTGTAACATATCAAACAAATATATGGATGATTCGGGTTGTGTTTAAATGAGCTAAGGAACCTGCTAGCGAAGTGATTCAATTGACTTCTTTTAGATCAAGAAAATATAATCCCTTGCACACTATTTGTGCATTATAATTAATTTTTTTTTTTATATATATTTTTGTCATATTTTTGTCAAGAGTCTGTTGCAATTACAAAAGTTTAACATTTCATTATAATCGTGGGCTTTATTTCATTTGTAAAAGTTTTTTTTTTTATTTGCAATTTTTGCAACTGTGAAAATCAGTAACTGAATATATTGTCTGGATTAATGTCACTTTGGCACACTTCTGTATTTATTTGTAATCCACTAATGGACATGACTCAGCATTTCAGGTTACCCCTGCATGCCAAGGTCAATATGTAAGCCTACTAAGCTTGCTGGTCAAAGGTGATGGCTCTTGGAACACGGCTGGTTGATGCTCAGTGATTCATGTGCATTTCCTGTCTGTCTTTGTGCTCATTTGTTAAAAAAGTGTGTGCATTGTGAATCCACTGGTCAGCACTCCGAGTAGTAAAAAGCCATTAATCTCTCTGTTTAATGACCATGAGCCACTGAACAGCTGTGATGGCACCCTTCACAGTTGAACACATGATAATCAGTTAAGTGATTCAACTTAAAAACAAAGTAAAATTTACTTCATGCCTTCTGAAATTATAAGAAAAATCAATCTTAATTGGTAGCCTTAATTTTTGTGTGTTATTTTCTTTGGAGAGACTAGCTATGTACACACACACACACAGACACACTGGAACGTAAAGACATAGACAAGCACTTTTTTCACTCTCAATCGAAATATTTTAGTCCTTGTGGAACCAGAGGACACGTTTACTTCATTAATCATGGAGACCACACAACAAGACACACAAAAGGGTCAAAATATTCATAACACAGCTACCAGCCCCCTCTGTCTCTCGTTTTTTATGGCCTTCTCTCCTCTGTTCCTGACCTTGTCTTGTTTGAAGTGAAGGGTTTGTGATTTGTGGATGTTAGCTGCATTTAATCAAAACAGGCTGACTATAATCTCTGAAACACATTACAGATGTTTACACAACACGACAAAACTTGTGATCCATGTTTATTAAAACCTTTTATTCAGTGATGTTTTATTTCCCCCAGTGGTTCTCAGGGGCAATATCATCACCACATCATTCTGTGGCTGCCGACCTGGAACGGATAGCTTATGACCTCATGAGAATAGGGATGTGTGTCTGATAAGACTGGATAACTTCTCCCAAATGGGTAGTGATATCTTGAAGAGACACACTTTAAGGTTGCCCAGGTTAAGTGATTCACAAAAATGAAAGAAAAAAGCAACTCCTCTCTCATAGTTTATTGAAGCATATTGGCAGAAGCAGGCCTTGGCTTTTTGGTTATTTGGGCTTTGATATTTGAGTGAGAATGTCTGGGTTAGATATAAGCTCCAGAAATCAGATTAAACATTTGTTATTAGTTATCAGAGAATTCTAGAATGCTGTAAACCTTGAAGGAAGAATGTTTTTTTTTTTTTTTTTTTTTGCCTCGACAAGGATGGATTAAATGAATCAAAATAATTAAACAATTTTTAAATTGTTGCCAAAAAATAAACAAATCAGTTGGTAAAAAAATATATATATATATTATAAAATTTAAATTTAATAAATAAATATTTTAGAACAAAAAAAATATTCCTTCAAGGTTTACAGCATTCTAGAATTCTCTGATAACTAATAAAAAAATGTTTAATCTGCTTATATCTAAACCATATATATATATGTGTGTTTTGATTCCCACAAAAATGCAGAGCAACTGTTTTCATCATTGATAATAATAAGAAATGTTTTTTTGAGCACCAAATCGGCATATTAGAATTGTGACATCAAAGACTGGAGTAATGGCTGCTGAGTTCTCAGCTTTGCCATCACAGGAATCAGTCACATTTTAAAATTGTATTAAAATAAAATATATATTTTAAATTAGAAGGGTTTCACAATATTAATTAGGGATGTGACGTGGCACAAGATCTCACAAAATCCAACGTGTCTCGCGAGAACATGACGATATCCTCACAAAACAATTTGCAGTGTTTACATTAGAGTTACACGATTAATCCTTTAAAGAGCGCAATCTCGATTCAAACACCCACGCAATCTTATTCCTGAATGACAAACTTTTTGTCACTGCCCATGTTAATGAATCATTCATGCTGCTGCTGATCCAGAAAGAGCAACACAAACAGTCTTTTCAACCACACATCATTATTTCGGTGTAACAGACATTTAAATAACAGAAGTACTTGGATAAATGTTTATAGTTTTGGTATAAACACTTATTCTTTACAATAGCGATCAAAATGAAAGTATCTTAACACGTGTATGTATTATAACACTTATCCTCTTCTGCCAGCAGGTGGCAACAACTGCCCGGTTTTTTTAAAAAAAAGTCTTTGTCATTGAATCATTCATTCAGGAGATTCCAACTGTGAAACATGGCTTTATGAATTGATAAGACAGTACATACTGTAGGCCCTAACATTTGAAACACAAACCCCTCAAGAATGGTGGCGATTAACAAATTGACTTTTGACTTGAACCAGTAAACTACCATCTAGCAACACCTTACTAACTGCATAGCAACATGATAAAAACCACTCAGAACACCTTGGTGCATAGCAACACCCTCACGACCTCTCGTAACACCCTAGCATCATTATAAACCCTACCATAGCTAATTTTTGAATGTTGTCATTCATATTTTCATGTTTATATTTGTGAGAAATGCTAAATCACTAATGGTTCTCAGGCGAGTGTAAAAAGAAACGCTTTATCTCTCCATACAGTCTATGTAATCACGCTTGTGACAGACACCACTGATCATAGTCATCATGTAGATAATTTTAAATGGGTCAGTTGTTCCTAAATGCATAAACATGGACAATGGATTTGTATGAAGACGCCACTTTGTGTCTGAATCTAAGTGGCGCCCTGCAGACGGGCGCTGAGATTCCCAGAGCAATTAACCTAATTAAGCCCACAATTCTGATTGTTAAAGGCTGAGTGGTGAAGAAACTACCTGTCTAAGCATCTAAATGAATGTGTAGTCTCAATGTGAGGAAGACCACACTGAATTTAAATTCAGAAATTCCTGCATTTTTTATTTTTTATGTTATTTTTATTAGAAGAGAATGTAAAATAAAAGCATTTTTGGGTTGTTGGCTCAGACTTCTGTGTATGTTTGTGTTTTTGTAAATGTGATTGGTCTGATTGACTCCATGCCACACCACATTGCTGCAGTAATTCAGGCAAAAGGAGGCCCAACTAAGTATTGAGTGCTGTACATGCTCATACTTTTCATGTTCATACTTTTCAGTTGGCCAAGATTTCTAAAAATCCTTTCTTTGTATTGGTCTTAAGTAATATTCTAATTTTCTGAGATACTGAATTTGGGATTTTCCTTAGTTGTCAGTTATAATCATCAAAACAAAAAGAAATAAACATTTGAAATATATCAGTCTGTGTGTAATGAATTAATATAATATACAAGTTTCACTTTTAGAATGGAATTAGTAAAATAAATCAACTTTTTGATGTTATTCTAATTATATGACCAGCACCTGTACATAGATGCCTCATTAGCAACTGTTACTATGGGCTACTGTACGTAAGCCGTCCGTCATATTCGAAGGGTCAACTTGACGTCATTCACCATAACAGTAACATAAGTTACCAATGTTTCAAAATGTGTATTATTCAGTTAATGCCTTTAAAAACAGAAACCAACACATTCCTACCTGCGAAAGGTTATCCCATTTCTTCTGGAATTTAAATCCCGGAGGTTTTTACAACCATCGGCTGTGCAGGATTGTGGCATCTTTGAATATTCATTGATTATTATGGTTAATGATGTCAAGTTGACTGTTAAAAATGGCAGACGGGTCTACATGCTTGGAGCAGTCGAATGGGGCATCTACCTATATATATATATATATATATCTTTGGTATGGCCCTTCATGACGTCATGAAGGGCGGAATTCCTTGTATGGGCACTTCTCCCGGAAGAGAGTGTGCACACAGTGAGAGCAAGAGCAGCCCATCAACCTGCTTCATTTGGGCTACGGAAGTCGTCGGCAGCGCTGCACAGGACTTGCTCGAGAGAATGTCTCCAAAGAGGTGTGCATTTTGGATATGAGGGAAAGATAATCCTGTTCAGCTTCCCAAAGAACCCAGCGTTACGTAAACAGTGGATGCAGTTTGAAGGCCCAGTTTAACGCTGGATTTGCACATCATTTGATACTATAAGATGGAGCAGTCACAGCGATGAAAGATCCCACTGATGAGTCGGAACCTCAGGCTGCAACAAATTTCTGTGTTTTGATGGCAATCAGCATGTAAGTGCTCATGACTCTTAAGCTCCACCCATGGCATACCTCCAGGAGCCTGGCTGTTTTCAGAGAGAATCATAAAGCTGTATCTTTCTTTTATAAATCTGATAAAATTAAAGACTCTTCGGAGATATGAAGGATGCAATACTACTCTATTGGTACTCAAGATTAACATGAGATTGGCCGAAACTGTGTGTGTTATGTCCCCTTAAATGTTTCTCCATTCAAAGAGATATGAGCTGTACTTGCATGCCCAAGAGGCATTTCAAAAATGGCCTCTGAGTGAGATGATTTGCCTTAAAGCAGGGTTCCTCAATAGGCGGCTGTGGGCCACATCCGGCCCGTGAGAGAAAAATGTTTGGCCCGCGCTAATTTTCATATAATGTGGCATGAAAATTCAAACGCAGCATCAGAAATCAACATTAACTTACATTGTGTCTACACTGGATGCGAGCAGAGCGGCGCGATGCAACAAAATACAATAGAACTTATCATAATCAGTGATGTTGTCTACACTGGATAGACGTGCAGCGCGACAAATCACCAACAGGGAACTGCTGACTGCTGACTCGTTGGACCACACTGGCCGATACCACTTTATTAACCGATAGTTTTAAAAATTGATACTGAACAAAAACTAAAATAGTGCTTTATTTAAAAAAAAAACAACCTTCTGAATCATACTAGTAGTAGTAATAATAATAAAAGTAATAATAAAAGTAATACTAGATCCCTAAAATACCATCCTAAATACCATATTATTTCCTAAAAAACACCTTAATTTCCTCCAAAATCCTTCATTACCATTTTAATTTTCCCTTATTAATTTTTCTCCACTCGCATTAAATTATCTCAACTCTGTTTTAATAGTTAAAGTTTATTAATCAAAAAGCAAGTCTAATTAATTAAAACTTATACATTTTCACATCAATTTAATAAAAGTTTAACAAAAATTACATGTTTAGGGCCCTATGAAATGTTTTATTTTTTCTCACCATATTTTTTTAGTTACCAAATTCTGTGTTTTAGCATGTCTAATTATTTGAATCCATAAAACAACTTAATTTATTCATTTTTTTTTCTTTAAAAAAGCCGTATGATTTTTTTCCCTGAAATTCTGTGTTGTGTATTAAAATTTTTCTGGTTATCAAATGAAGGCATGAAACATTAATTTAATTTATCTTTTAATTACTGAAAATTAAGCAAACTTTTTTTTTTGCAAACAAAGGAGATTTACTATTAAAATTAAAACATGGAAGAAATGTTGTGTGATTATTCCTTAAAAAATAATGTTTGTTTCATCGTAGTAGTAGTAGTAGTAGTAGTAGGCTATGTACATTCTACTGAAAAATAGACCAGACTTTTATTTTGACGGGTTGCCGTGAATACCTTTACAGTTCTATGTATGTGATATGAGGCTAGTTTTACTCAAATCAAATGGTCAGAAGCTCATGAAAGCTCTCTCAGAGCAGTTCTGGAGATGTTGTTCATGTGTTTACGTCCTCATTTAGAGAGAAGACAGAAGCTGAAATCACCATGAGCGTCACACGCTCTTCAGTAATGCGTCATTCATTAGAGTCACGCAGAACATGCAGGATTCATATTTAAATTGACTTTTGCCGCTTAATAGTTACAGATACTAGTCTATATCATGATTTGATTTAAGTGTAATGACCTACTTTTGATTAATTCATTCAAAATTTGACCAATTCCGTGACATTCCGCGATAAACTGTGAATTCTGTTTTTATTACTGGAATCCGCGATTCCGTCCAGGTTTTCCGCATCACGGAAATCACAGGGCGCTACAATTATACCAGCACAATGTATACTCTCACACTTTAACTGCTTATATTCTTGAACACTTAATGATTATCTAATCAAAATAAAAGAGCAGCGCTGAGTCTAGGAGAACTCACCGGTATCACACACATACTCTGGACACGTCACGTTCAGCTCGAGCAGTGGTCTGAAACAGTTTATTTATTCACCAAACGGACACAAGTTTACTTCAAGAATGAACAATGAATGAACAATTCTGTCAGCTGCATTTAAATCCGGGTCTGAAGTTTCTCACTCTGTTCAGCGTGCAGCGTCACGTGTCTAAACAAATAGCATGTGCTGTCAGTGATTTCAACCACTAGAGCACTCTTGCACTGTATAATGAAAACAGATCCTTCCGGACGCAATCCGGAAAACTATCGACATGGATTTTTGCTGATAAATGATTGTTCCAGCAATCAACTATCGGTGCAGATTAATCTGCAAAACCGATACATCGGTCGACTTCTACATATCAGTTTGCTTTCTCACGTCACAGCTTTAAATCTGCAACTTTTCTGGCTAACAAATGCATTAATGTGACCAGCTGGATATAAACTAATGCAAATAGTTTGTAAAAAACGTGACAAAGTATTTGGGTTAGACTTGCGTGTGTTTTGGTCACATTGTTTTAACCATTAGAGGTCCTGCTAACATTTGTCCTCTCAGCCTTGATAGGAAGCATACGGCTGTCCTTTCTCCACTAATGCAGCATCTAGTCAACAAATTAATTACTTAGTAATGATATGAAAACATGCACTACAGTATAATGTGTACACACTGTTTAGTTATTGGTTTTAAATCCCCATCTGAAGTGTCCTGCTCTGTGCAGCACACAGTGTCAGGTGTCAGAACAAACAGCCAGAGGTATCAGTGATTCCGCCTATAGATCCTATAGACATGGATTTTTGCAGATCAACTTCCAGCAATCAACTATCGGTGCTGATTTATACAAAAAAAATGATACATCGTTCGACTTCTAATTAGTGGTATACGATATCACAATTTTTGATCGTGGATGATTAAAATGTCTCCACAATTTGCTTTTGAAGAAAAACCTACAGTGCACATTCTATCAGTTACACTTCTGGTGGCTACATTTATCCTACTTGGTATATGTTAATCTGATCTTATTTTGTTTAGGTTTTTGTTTTTGTTCTCCAAGCACATCATGATAGTAAATTTGATTCAGTTTTAGCTTGTTAGAGCAATAGCTTCTGAAATAATTCTAAAATTGAATATTGTACCTTTGTGTATTTTGTACCTTTTCCATATTACCTCTTACTGCATCTCTGCAAACCAATATTGAAGAAACTTGCATATAGTTTTTTTTTGTTTAATTTATTCTGTATTCCTGAATGGATTATACAGGAAGATGATGTTTAATGCAATGCACATGCTGCCACTGATTTATTTAAAACAGTCGTCCGCCGGTCTTCCGCAACAGTTAAGGATGTATTATGGTCCTGTGAGACCCTGGGAGACCTACACCTAATTTCCAAAGAAATTATTGTCTTACAGTAATAAGAATCATTGGAAATAAAAAAGAACAGTGAAAGTATAATATCAGAATGCAATATAATAATTAGAATTGGAGTGTAAAATATGGTCCTAAATGTAGGCTTCTTTTTGTTAATGCAATATAATATATATATATAAAATAATAATAATAATATTAAAAAAAATACTTAGCTGAAAATCATAGTTAGGGAAGATAAGTTATGCTAATAGAAAGATCTTTCCTGCTTCAGCTACAGCCATGTTTTCCAAGGCTCCATGCAGTAACATGTCTGCAACTCTCTCTCAGTAGTAAAATGATTTCTCTGCATAAATTCACAGTGTTGATGGCTTCTACTGAGTCAACTCTTGAACCATTAGAACATCTGTCAAGACTCTAGTAGTTAGCCCAAACGCATACTTTTGCATTTCCAGCTCCATCGACAGCAATTCTAAAAGACTATGGTCTCTTACCACAGACATTTCTAGGATCAAAAAAATTGTTTAATGCGGTTCACCAACATATTTTTAAATATTAATTTTGAAACTTACAGTTTGATGAACTGTGGTTTATTGCTAGATAAAAAGCTAAATCTATCGTACTCTCAGGGTTATAAAATAAATGTTTTAATTTAAAAGTCGATTTTTTTTTTTTTTTTGATCGCATAGATGCTGAACTAATGTTAGAGGGCAAAATGTCCTTTGTTGCTGAGCAAAGTGACAGAGGATGACAAAGCCCCTGCTTGGGTTGGGTTGGGACAACATTCCTCTGGGCTCTTAAGGGTCGCAGAGGGAAAGCTCTATGTGGCTGACAGCACTCTAGAGAATAAAGAGAGAGTTGTATCTTTATAGGAGAACAAGAAAAAGATGTTTGAAGGGAAGTATATATTGCTTTTGAGTAAGATGTTTTTGCCAGTGGTTCAGGGCTGGTATATTTAGTGTGTGTGTGTGTTTGTTTGTTTGTTTGTTTGGTTGGTGTCTGAGATCTTTTTCTTTCTGTGTGGTCTGTGTGTGTGTTTGTACCAGTTATGAATAACTCACTAGAAATTTTTTTCTCAGAAAAGAGAGCCTCTACTTAATGCTGACAGTTGTTCAGACATCTTGCTTTAATTGCAAAGTTTTCCTCTAGAGAGGTTTACTGTAGCCACTGGCTCCTGAGTACAATATCTAAAACTACCATTTCACCAAAGTAGCACAAGCCAAAATGCTGTTCATTCACTGGTTTTTATTGTTCATCTCTGTACCTGTTAATGCTAGAATGTGCATGCTTAATTCTATAATACTGTAGTCGATTGTAGAATCTCCGTGATTGGGAGTTTCAAGGGAGCAAAAAATTCCACACATTTTGAATGTGGTCTACACTGGTCATGTGATTTTGCCGTGTTGATTAACAGTAAGCTGCTTGGTTTGAAAGTGAATTCTGTGTGAGCTGTGCATTGCTATAATATAGACCTTTTTTTTTTATTTATTTGTTTATTTTTTGCCTGAAGCAAAAGTCACATTTTTAGGTGGAGAAAAGTATTATGAAGTGTATATATACAGTACATGTAGGCATGTTCATCACTGTCTTTTATCTTAGGAATTCCCTCAGTTTATGACATGCACAACCAGCTGCTGTGAGGATGAGGGTTAATGTGACTCTGTCACAAAATTATACTTTCTGCATTTTTTTAATTGAAAATTTCATTCAGTTCTCTGTTTCTTACTTGGTTTTAGGTGTGAATATATACACCTCAATGTGATGTAGTTAACACACGATTATTAGCTGTCTGTGTAAGCACTGTTCAAAACACTATGTATAATTTTTTGCCTTAATTCATTGTTCGGTTGGATTTAAAGCTTCATTTTAGGCATAATTGTTTGCATTTTGTGGGATTTTTGCATTTTCTTCCCTCTACTTTCAGTTTAGATGTTTTCTCTCCTAGAAGTACAGTGCTAATATTTGTATGGGTAAGGGTATGTGTATGTTTGTGTGTGCTGAGTGCAGTAGATAAGATCAGTTCAGGGGAAGTGAAGCCACCAGAGAATTATCAGCTTCTACCACTGCCAATATTTACACTAAATATTTATCACTCTAAAGAGACAATTCGGTGCCAAGTAAGGCTATTGAGTGTGTGCATATGACAGACACATTCCAACTCGGGTGGAACACCAGTTTTGTGCAAATATTTGGTGGCACCCCTCCCAAAACTCACCTCCTTCTATTTTGTCTGCTTCCATTAAAGGGGATGCAGTGTTTCCACACACACTCATATAGTCTGTGCTATAATTAACCAGTGTAATTGGAAATCTCCTCAGCCATTCAGTTTGTAAGTAACAATCTTCCTCTCCCATTCACACACACACAATAAGATATACTTGCATTTATCACCTTTATCCTAATGACAACCCACACTTTTCTACTGACTCTAACAGTATGTTCTTTGCACATGTTTTCCTAGTAAACTGATTTCTATTTAAGTATTATGGTTAAACCATAAATTGCCAAAACAACAATGAAACTGCAGAGAAAAGTCATTAACATTAACTTTGTCCTGTGACACACAAGTTACTAGATGTCCCTTTTATTCTCAGAAATGAATGCTGAAATGGCAAATAAATGCAACCCTGACTTGTCACTTATGTAATGTGTGCTATATGCAGTGTGTCTTATCACAACTATGCACAAATACGCACTCATTTCTTTTCTTCAATTGAATTCTGTGTGAATGTGTATTCAGTATGTTGCCTGATAATTTCAATTTGAAACCTCCTCTTATATCACAAAAAAATACACACACATTTCACACAGAGCCATACTTTGATCAATTGTGCTACTCGTTATTTGATGTCAGATATGCTTGTTTTCAGCCTGTATTAGCGGTTACCATGACAACATAAAGACTTTTTTGGGTATATGTGTTGTAACTGTGTCTTTGAGGCATAATTAAGGTCTTGCCACCATTGTGATCAGATGGTTTATGGGTTCATAGCCTTGTGAGCTGATCTTTTGGTATTGTATTTTTTTTTCTAAAAGGGTGGCAGATTCTTGTGTGGCAGGTGTTTCTCTCTGATGTTCTTTCTCTGTCTCCTACAGTAGGTGGACAACCAGAATGGGTAATACCACCACATGTACCGCCGCCGCAGTACCACGGCGTTAACTGCAAGTCAGTCGCGTGTTAAAATCAAACTGCCATTTACTGTAATTGTAAAATGTTTGTTTGTAAACGGAGATGAAAGGACGAAGTAAAACAACAATAACATTATAATATAACATTGTAACGTCCTTAAAAACTATTAGAAAATTTACAGTGAGTTAATTTCAAGATCTGGAATAGTAAAAGAAAAAACTCTACACAAAAGATGTTATACATGCTATTGTTATTTAACAGTCATTGCATATTTAGGCCTATATATGTAATATATATATATATATATACACACACGGATTAAAAGCTAAATGTTTTCTATATATATATATATATATATATATATATATTTATATATATATATATATATATATATATATATACACACGGATTAAAAGCTAAATGTTTTCATTTCGGTTCATTCTTGGTAAACAATAAAAATAAATTATAAACAAAACATAAACAAAAAATAAAAAACAATTCCTTCAGGTTCCATATGCAGAGTGAAATGAGAATGGTCCAGCATTTAGAAATAATTCTAGAAATGCCACGCAAAGAATTCTTGGAACGTCAGTTTACGTTTTTTTCCCTGTAAATTTTACAGGAAATTACCGTTAACCATTTAACAGATTTGTACTGTAATATTTTCACAGTTTTTTACCGTTAAAATCACGGTCATTTTTTACAATGTGTGCTTTGTGGCAAACTTAATGCATGTGCTTGAGCGCGGAATATATTAAGGCTCATTATGGAGTATAGATGTTAATTTAATATAAATGTGCGATTAGTTGAACAATGACTGCACACCTATCAAATGTTTCAAATCTAAAATATGGTGTAATACTGTGTAGCTTAGGGTGTACTCACACTAGGCATGGTTGCCTTGAACCGTACCCGAGCGTGATTATCCCCCTGCGATTATTATTGGTAGTAATAGAATATGTTTGCGGTCGTAATGATGACAGTAGCGCACACAAAATACTATCTGTACCGTGCTCTGGCGTGGTTAGCGCTCACACTGCGTGCGTACCGTGCCTGAGCCCAACCAAACCGTGCCCTGGCCCACCTCTTCCAACTGGGCCAGGGCCGGCTAAACGAACCGAGCGTGGCATGGTGCTCTCACACTAGTCAAACGAACCGCACTTTGGGGGTCAAATGCGCTCGGGCACAGTTCAGAACGCCTAGTGTGAGTACACCCTTAGAGAAAATATAAGCACAGGCTCATACTCCTTAAATTCATCCTAATAAAATCACATAAAATAAAAACAAATAAACTTTCATCTGTGAATAGTCAATATTTTAACTACAGTGTTTTTTTTCTTTTTCCCCCTACTGCAGCTGTCAAATGTAACACACCATCGAGGCAAAGCTAACGGCTTTTTGCAAAAATGTGCTTTGATGCGTTTGTTTGATAACTTGTGGTTAAAGTGCCACTTAGCGGTCAAAAGCTGCAAATGCACTTTGCAGACACGGCGGCGGTGGCACTCGTGGTGGCAAAAAGCTCATTTTGTTTGGTCACCTAGGTGTAAATTATTCCATAGGCCTCTCTTCTGGATTTCTCGCACCACTTTGAGAGTGCCAGTGTGCACACATAACACATAAAAATTATCAAATGTCCTGGGGTTAAACCCCTAATGCTTCCTTCCACAAGAACACAACCTTACACAGTTTATCATTACAGAGGACTCAGACCTGCCTGCTGTTTTATGAGTTAGTATGTAAGAACAGGTGCCGGGGAAACCTCTACCGATAGCTTAGAAGGACAAACATACATTCCTGTGTATAGGATTTAATAGTTTTGTTTGTACACTGAGTCACAATAGTGAATTCTTCAGAACAGTGCAGAGAGTTCATTCTGCACTTCATCCTGAACTGATCTCATTCAATGAATGTATGCAATAAAAACAATAAATACAAAAAGTAGATCCTAATAGGCTAAAAAATCATAAAGAAGTTAATAAGTGGGATACTGACCGAAAATATTGCTGAAATATTGGAAATAGTTGTAGGATCTAGCGTGAACACCTATTCAGTGGAAGTTAAATTATATTAATAATAATATATGTGAAGGCGTAATGTCTAACAAAGCAGTGATAGTCAGCAGTTACTGTATATAATGTGTTAAAATGCTATGATGTTATTGAATAACAATTCTTAACTGTTTTTTTTTCTTCTATTTTTATGTACCTCTTTATGGGTCTCTGCATTCACCCTTCTCCTGTTGTATCACTGGGTTGCCAATCCAAGGTAAGAAACAAAGATAAAGTACTTGTGTTTGCCTGAATTTTGGCATCATCTTCAGGTGTGTAAAATGTGTAGTTTGTAATAGGTTTTTGGATTATGTACATTTTCAGCTTAAAGCAGATTTTCTTTTCACTCATGATCAACATCAGACTGTATGTGGGCTGTAGGAATATGATTGATCCAGACTTATGTATTTGTCTCTGACACAAATTAAATGCCACAAGATAGCTAGCACCAATTATCAATGTGTCATGTGTCAGACGGTGTCTGTAAAGGTCACACACTTTGATTAGGGGTGGGCGATATGGCAAAAATATCATATTTTTATTAATTTTTATTTTCTAGCAAAAACAATAGCAGACATTTAGGCCAAAGTGGGTAATAAAAATCATTGTCATTATTTTATCTTTGTTTTTAAAAAATAAGAACAAAGATAGGCTACACATTACAAATACACGTAATATACAAATAAAACAAACATACCATAATTTTACATATAAATAACATTCAATAAACATAACAAATAAAAAAAAAAAACAATAAAAAATAAAAATAAAACAAAAAACACTTAAATTTATTTAAATTATAAATTGATTCTTATTAAAGCAACTGTATTAAAGTTCTTCAGTCAAGAGCAGTGAGTGATTCTGTGTTTTGTTGTTTTATTAACATTAAAGGGATAGTTCACCCAAAAAATAAAAAAATGTCATTATTTACACACTGTCAAGTTGTTCCAAATCTTTATTAATTTCTTTCTTGTGCTGAGCACAAAGGAAGGTATTTTGTAGAATGTGGGTAACCAAAGAGTTGCTGGTCTCCAGTGACTTCCATGTTATTTTTTTTTTCCTACTATTGAAGTCAATGTGGACCAGCAACTGTTTGGCTACCCACATTCTTCAGAATCTTAATTTGTGTTAAGAAGAAATTAATACATGTTTGTGACAACATGAGAGGGTGTAAATAATGACATAATTAAATTTTTTGGGTGAATTATCCCTTTAATAACAATTCGCAGCATGTTTAGTACTGTACTATTAGTCTGCTGTCGCTTTAAGACCATCACACATTTAATATACAGGCACGCATCTGTTTTTCTCTCAACTGTTTACTTTCACAGCAGATATAACCAAATGTTAAAGATTCAAGTTTTTTATTCATCACATACAGGATTATATAGAGAATATACAGTATAACCAGCAGTGAAACGTGAGTCAGCTCCTCTCCATGGACAGTGGATTTATTAAAGAATACAACACAGAGGAAAATATACATAAATATAGGTATGAAAAAAATGAAATAAACATATAAGAATAAAATATAATAAAAAAAAGTAAACTGTAGAATTAAATATAGAAAAGAAAAGAAAATGTGCATGAAAGTATACTGTAATCTTAAATATTAAGATACACAGGAATGTGCAAGAGGCAAATGTGCAAACAGGTTGTGACACTGTCAGTATGAGGTAGAGAATGATGAATATCTTACTGATTAAGTGATTATTAAGTGGAGTCATGTTGATGTTAAGAGGCTGGTTTTGAGTTTAGGAGCCTGATGGCCTGGGGGAAGAAACTCCTCCTAAGTCTCTCAGTGTTTGCCATCAGGCTACGGAAGCGCTTACCAGATGGCAGCAAAGTGAAAAGACCGTTACTAGGGTGGTTTGTGTCCTTGATGATTTTAACAGCTCTGCTTTTGCAGCATTTGAGGTAGATGTCCTGCAGCGATGGGAGAGCAGACCTTGAGATGCGCTCTGCTAAGCGCACAACTCTCTGCAGGACTTTGCAGTCTTGACTGGAGCTGTTCCCGTACCACAATGATATACACTGAGTCAATACACTTTCTATGGCCCCTGAATAAAAAGTTTTCAGGATTGCTGGCGAAACCCTGAATTTTCTCAGCTGTCACAGATGGTACAGTCTTTGCCTGGCTTTATTAACCTGTGTTTGAATGTGGGTAGACCAAAATGTGTTTATATGTAAACCTTGTGTTTTTGACTATTAATTCAGTTCAATTCAATTCAATTCAATTTATTTGTATAGTGCTTTTCACAATACACATAGTTTCAAAGCAGCTTTATAGAAAATGCATGTATATGCAGTAATAGCCCAATCAGATGCAAAAGATAACTTAGTCCACTAATGGATCAAAAATCGTGATATCGCACACCCCTAATGTCAATACAGATCACAGGAACATCATAGTTTGATTAATGGGATTCTATTGCGTTTCAGCCCTTATTAGTTTATTTGCATGGTTTTTCTGCCAGAAAAGGGACTATGTTGACTGTAGAATATCTGTGTTAATGAGTAAAACAACAGCACACTTGGGAGAATTCACTAAGGATGAATTGCACGCACCAGTGGTGTTGTTTATTTGCTTGTGCTGCCTTTGTTGTTGTAGCACCAAATAAATTATGCTCACTAAAGTCTTTTAGAATTATTTCTGAATGTAATTTGCACCGTAATTATCTTTTATGTATGCCAAAGTTTGCTCGTCTGCATAGCATGTCTGGATATATCCGGTTACAGCATTCTTTTCATCACTTGTTTGAGCGTGGTTAGGGTAAAAGACAGGATTTTGTGCTGAAATACTGTGTGCAAAAGTGGCACAACTGTTCAGTGAATTTGCTATTTGGTCTTTGTCTTCCCCTCATTTTCTCTTTTTTCCCTCTCACACACACTCAAATACACAAGCTCACACTTTGTTCTTTGCTTAATTTTCTCTTTTTGTTTGTTTTTTCTTTGTTTGTTTGGGCTGTGCATGCAGGGAGAGTCAGGTCCATTATGCAAATGAACAGGGAAATTAAAGCAGTTTTGATTGTGTGTGATGGAGACATCAAGAGTGTGGAACTGTAGTGAAAGACCAGCCCTGGGCTTTCCTAATTAATGTGGGCACAGCCTTTCTTCTTTACTTTCTCTTTCTCCTCCCTCCCTCCCTCCCTCCCTCCCTCTTTCTCTTCTCACTCAGCTCTCTGCGGACACAAACACACAAACACACACACACACACAAATCACACAAACAGCATGTCTTAAGATGTGTAGTCTAATATGTTATGACAGAGTTGGAGGTCATCATTTCTGTTTTTATTCTGTTCTAGTGTTCTTGTCACAGTAGGGCTTTGAATACCACAGACTATCCACAGAATATCCAGCTTCATATGCACTTTTTATGTGTGTGTGGTTTTTGTATGTTTATTTTCAGCTTTTTGTCCCTCTCTACCTTTTTGTGCGCTCTACCAACTCGATGAGGCTGATGCAGCATCTATTTGTCCTTGGTAAAACACAAACACACATTTTGAGTTTCTATCCTCTGCTAAATATGAATTTGTTCATTGCATAATGAGAGTAGCTGTAGATAAATAACAGCCTCATTTACAGTCCTGGAGATAAATACCAAACCCATTTACTCTGATCATGTTATGTGTTTTGTGGTGTATACTGTGTGAATATTTTGTGTGTGTGGTTCTGCCTTGGGCTGATGAATATTTGTGCTGCAGTTACTTGTTCATTAGGCCTTTTTAACTTTTTAGTCTGCTTCCGGTAATTATTTATGATTTATTTCAGGTGCCTGAATCAGTCAAGAAGATCAGTTTAGTAAATTAGAGCAATATGTACTATTTGGTAATGAGACAAGTGCACAAGCCACAGTTAAACAAGGCCCATGATTTAAACTTTCAGACTTTTTTTACTTTAATTACAAGCAGATGATAGTGCAGTGCATACAGCGCATACATTTAATGCTAGATAAATGGTGCCTCCAATATATATCTTATTTTATTTATCGTTTATTTAGTAGGATCTACTGTATACTGTAACATGTTCATAAATTTATCAGAGAGATGGAAACATAGGGATGTTATAATACACAGTGCAGGCTTGTTAAGCAGACGGATGCAGCTTTTAATCAAAGAGGAAGTTAGAAGACCTGCTGGGATTAAATGAGCCTTTCATCTGACAGAAGGCTCCACTGCTGTAGGTCTCACTTCAGCACTTTGTGTGCACCTATTGAATCCAATGACAGGAAACTGAGGGATCATCACTATTTTTTCCCAGCTGTGGAATCATTCTGTTGAAAGACAAAAGCTAAAAATTGTAATTATCAGGCATTGTGGCATTAAAGGGTTAGTTCACCCAAAAATGAAAATTTGACTGTGTTTTACTCACCCTCAAGTCATCCTAGGTATATATGACTTTCTTCTTTCAGACAAATCCAGTCGGAGTTATATTAAAAATTGTCCTGGCTATTCCAAGCGCTATCATTGCAGTCAGCGGGTGTTGCAGTTAAACAGTCCACAAGTTGTCAAATAAAGTGCATGCATTCATAATAAACGTGCCTCACACCGCTCCGTGGGGGTGAATAAAGGCCTTCTGTAGTGAATGCATTAGTGTTGGGCCAAAAGACGATGCCATCGCCATTAGCTGATAGACATCATGATATTGTGCCGGTAGCAGTTGGGGGTTCAGAGCCTTGCTCAAGGGCACCTAAGTTGTGGTATTGCCGGCCCGAGACTCGAACCTACAACCTTAGGGTTAGAAGTGAAACTCTCTAACCATTAGGCCATGACTTCCCTATAAGTGGTTCTATAGTATTTTGTTGTGCCGCTCGCATCCGGTGTAGACATGGTGTTAGGAATCGTTAGTTGTTTTCCCTTAAGCGGCTTTCACACAAGACGCTTCGGGCACACCCCCTAACTCCACCCAACCAAAACCGGAAGTGAGAGAACAGAGTTTTTTACGTTTGAAATATGGATATGGATTCACTACAGAAGGCCACCCCCCGGAGCCGTGTGTGAAAGCATTCTTCTGAAAGAAGAAAGTTATATACACCTGGGATGCCTCGAGGGTGAGTAAAACACAAGCTAATTTTCATTTTTCGGTGAACTAACCCTTTTACGTAGTCTTCTGTATTCTGTACACTTTATTCTAACCATGTTACCCACTGAAGATTATGGCGTTCATTTCTTTTGAAAGGGACCTATTCTCATCTTGCATCCTTTAGTTAATGCAAATTTAAGGAGGTCCTTTATATCAGGCCAAAATTTATAGTGGGCTTACATACTTAATGGGTCATGAAAACCTAAATCCCTTTTTTTGAGATGTTAACAGATATGTACAGGTTGCACATCAATAAAAACAACAGTAGCGCTAGTTATTTTTATTATTATAGGGAAAGTGTTTTTTTGTTGTTGTTGTTTGTTTGTTTTTTTGGGAGCAATTTCGTTCTTCAGGTTTAAAGCAAAGTTGAACCGAAGTCATGAAAAGTGATGTGTATGTTAATTCGGTGTGGTGATTGGTTGCTGTGGCTGGAGAGTACAATTCTATGTCATCAGTTTTCTGAGCTTTTCTCAGTAATACACAAGAAAAAAAACTCTTGATACAAAAACACTGCTCTATAATACACAAGATATTGTTTCATACAAAAAATAAAACAAACCTAATGAAAGAGTTTGTTTTTGGGGTGGTTGATAGATGTAGATTGTTGAGGGACACTGAGGCTTTGCTAACATGCTGGTTGATAATGGTTTTTCGTTGTAAAGTTCAATTACTTCTCTCATCTCCTGCTGAGAGCGGACAAGAAAAGAAGGTGGAGCAATAATCGAGGGGAAAATAACAAAACAAAATAGCAGGGCGGTTGTGAAAGATAAGTTTGTTCTGGTGGAAAAGGAGGAGCAAAGAATGTTGGTTTGATTTGAATTTGTATGAATTATATGCATTTGTACTACACATCTACTTTAAAACTGGAGAATTTGTGGGTTAAGTGTGTGGTAACAGCTCTCTTTTCACCTTATAATGCGAGACATTACCTCTGACCCCATGTGCTCCGCAAATCTAAGAAAGGGATAATGTTTAGTCAGCTAGTCATTATCATGAAACAAAGACAGAAAACAAAAAGCAAATGTGAAACAAAAAGAGTGATGAGAATGTGCAGTAATACATGCATAATAATAATAATATACAGTATAATATACAGTAAATAATTAACCATGGAATGCTGTGTTTGGCCAATCAGTTTTATACCACAGAGCAGTGTAATGTGCCAAATCAATTCTGTTCCTTTCTTCAGAGCTGGCATGACCCGTTATTTAATAATTTCTTTTTTTAAAGAATTTAATAATATGATTAATTGTTTTAATGAATTCTTATTGAATATGCTTTTCTATGTTCTTTGATGGTTTGTTTCAGCAGCAGTGATCCAGTCTCTGACTGTAGAGTATTACGTTAGTGTAATTTACAGTCTCAGATTAGGATTACAGTCCATCTTGTGACCATCCTCTTTTGGGCAATAGATAATCCTGTAATCTGGCTGTTTGGTCTGCAGTCATAGTACCATAATTAAAGCCACTGACAAATTTCAGCTGTTATGAAGGTATGAGCATCTGTTCTTGTGATATTATAATGGCACATGTTAAAAGTATATTTGGAACTTTGATGAAATCAGGATGTTTTCAGATTTGAGAGTGTCCCTTGGAGAACACAGTTCTTTCATTTCATTGAGTTTCAACCTTTTCATATTTGTTATTTTTAATACAGTATAAACAGTCAAGCATTTCTTAAGGGGTAAATATAAATTGGACACTTTAATTTTAGTATTATTTGTATACAACTAAAGTATTTATTAATGTTTTAATTAACTTTTTATATTTTAAGTTTTTTTATAGTTTACATTTTAGTAATTTTAGTAATTAAACGTAGTCACATTTCTATATTTTCCATATATTTATGTTTTGTTTAATCTTTATTTCAATTAAAGAAAAAGATTTTTAATCGTTTGTTAATAACACTGATTTTGGATCAAACTGAATGTTTCAGTAATTTGTTTGTTTATGTGTGTATCTTGTTAGCTAAAGTCAGATGGCTAAGTAGACTGTATGAAACCAATGGAACTGAGTTTATCTTTGATGCAGTTTCTGAAGAAATTAGCTTTTGTGTGAGGTTTAGAAAAGTCAGTATGCATATAATCCTGGAAAAAAAAAAAAAAAAACAATAAAAGTCACAACAACCTATAGCAGCCCTCAAGTCCTCCTGAGCATACTCAAAGAAATCAACAATTACTGTTTATCTGGTACATCATTGTATATTATATTGACCTTATGTTGGCACCTGGTCAATGAAACAAGCACAGAGCTAAATGGCTAATGGACAGCTGTATTCTCGTCTATCAGACTAAGGCTTCTTCCCGTTCCACAGGCCTCAGCAACAGAGCTGATTAAACTATCTGTCTGCTGTTATCACATCAGACCTAATCACCAGAGCTCAGGAGCTCAGATTGGGCTGTGGAGCTTTAGAAGATTTAAAGAGCCAGACCTGATTAAACGATCTCACTGGAATCCATCCATCTGGCCTAATTTACTTGAAACTGTTTGGACCTTGATAGCTTCACATACCTTTTTTTTCTATTTTTTTTTTTAATCAAACTCCAATGGAACTCATTACTCTTTGAAATAAGGATTTAAACTTTGTTTTTTCCTATGATTATACATATATATACATATACATATACATATACATTTACAAGTGCAGTGTGTCCATAAAATTCTTACACACGTGGAGTTTAATCTTAATTTGGAGCATATAGGTTATGGCTGTTATGTAACAAATTAACACTATTTTAAGATTAAGAAAGAAATGTATACCATTTTTCACCAAGGTAGCATTTAATTTGTTGAAAATATAACCAATAAAATGAGTACTAATGCCAATTATAAGTATTTGGAAAAAATATTGTAATTAAATATTTACTTTTGAAAAATAAGTATTAATTTTTATCACAATAAATCAATGCCTTTGTTGTAATTTTTAGTCAGTTTCATCCAACCTTGTCAATTGAAAATATTTGTATATTTTCACTTTTTTTAACCGTAGTGTATTTAAACTTTGTTTGATGATGGTAATAAATTCACAAAGTAGCCTCTGCTGTGTGTAATGAAGCTAAGCCTAGTGTATATTTAAAGTGGGCTTTGCAATGATCACTACACAAAGGTGCATTTAAATGTCTGATTGATACTCATTTCCTCTCCAGCATCGCCAAACAGTCCCTACATACAAGGAATAACCCTGCAATCAATGATATAGTGAAAAAGAAAAAGAGCGAGCCAGAGAGAGACAAGGAGCACAATGTTTGGAAATAGACAAACAATTAAGATTGACTGAAATTATACACTTTGGGATTTTGGTTCTTTTGTTTTCACTATTGATTGGAAAATAATGATTGGCTGGTTAGCTGATCCTTCCACCTCCTGACCCTTTCTACTTCAGACAGCTTGGCCTCCCTCTGTGCTGATCACACATACATACACTAACCCATGGAAATTAACAGTTCCACCCCTCAATATGAATTAGATATTCAGCTAACGTTGCTTGCCTGCAGTCTCCAGTGTGAGCGTACATAGAGTATGTGTATCCCCCTGAGCTCCAGCAGGCGTTATGAGGTATTTAGCAGTGTGCCGCAGAACTGTCGAACACTGTCATAATGAATGAGGATTCCCAAAGCTCCAGAAACGCCAAAGGCTGCTAGTTTTAAGTGTCCTTAAATCACATTCTTCAAAGCTACATATACCAGCAGCTCAGACTCTAAAAATGTATGATAGTAACAATTCTGGCAGGAATTTATACAATTTAAATCTCTCATGCCAAAGTCACACAACACGGTGAGTATTTTCTTACACCATTGCTGTCTGTTTTGGACCAAATTCTATAATCTTCAAAGCAAGAATTTGGGCTGTAAGGTTTTGTTGTTGTTGTTGTTGTTGTTGTTTACTACGACTACAACGACTTCTAATAAATATATTTATTATTATTATTATTATTGTTATCATTATTACTGCTAAGAATTGTTTGCTTTTTCAAATATACAATATAATAGTGGGTCTTAGTGTTCTTTTTTTTTTTTTTTTTTATTCACACAACAGATCCCATTCAGTAATTCATAGGTTTTCAGCATAGCCTTATGAAACTTTATAGAATGGAAGAGTGCTGTTCTGAGATGCACATCCATCTAGTTTACTGGGAACACTTTTATGGATGTCAAGGTGCAGCTGCACTGTAGGCCTCTAAATAGGCATTTTCAGGTACTTGTATTCAGTGAGATGTAAGAATATTCCATCATGAATGTCAGTGATTGGGTAAATGAGGGTTAAGAGTGTCATTAGCATAATTGCCATACTTATAAAACAGTGCTTAAGATTCCTCTAAAAATACACAAGGATCCTGTTCTCTGGCCCAATGTGGGACTGTTTATGTGATGCACAACTTTCTCTCTCTCTCTGTCTTTATCCTGAGAGAGCCCTGTAGTGAGTAATATGTTTCTGACAGACCTCCTTGCGCTAATAAAATGATAGGCCGTGCCGTGGCCATTAGTCTCTGCTCTGTAAATAAAAGCTCTGCCACTAAACTTCAAACCGCTGAGAGTCTATCTTGATCTCCACAACCAGAAACTCGGCTGGAAATTTTAAACAAGCTGTGTTGCACTGCTACAATTTGAGCTAATTCGTGTGTTGCTGGGAGTTCTGGGAATATAAGGCTGTCCTTCTTGCTACAGTGACACAGAATAGCACAGTGATTGTTTTACTGAAAAATCTTTCAGATTAGAGGACTAATTTGTGTGGAAACTGCTCAGTACACACCTCTATAGTGATGTCTGTTGTAATTTTAAAGACTGAAATATAATACTTTATTTTTAGTTTATGGGAAAATACTATTCCTTTTTTATCCCATCATCCTTGCATTGAGTTTCACTGGTGCTCATTGTAGCCATAGATTTTGACTTTCCATGTTAATCCAAACCTCTGGTACTGTAAGTAAATGTTCTGCTAACCAAACAAGGAAACAGGCAATGATATCTTTA
Organism: Cyprinus carpio; assembly: GCF_018340385.1. NCBI lineage: Eukaryota > Metazoa > Chordata > Actinopteri > Cypriniformes > Cyprinidae > Cyprinus > Cyprinus carpio. The sequence continues at coordinate 17,156,471 of NC_056591.1, read as the reverse complement.
TTGAAGTTACACGCAGAGAGACAGTTTTTGCCTCATTTGCTTTTATTAGAAAGTTCTGAAATATGTTTGGAAAGGTGACTTTGGCTTGTACTGTGGTTATATAATAGGCTTTTCAAACCATATTTCTGAGAGAGGATTATGATTCAGAATCTAACCCAGATATTATAACAAACCCTGCATGAGAGAACCTGTTTATGACTCATAGTATAAATGTTCCAGTGTTTCATACAGAATAACGGTTTGAAATTTATTTTGGTCATTATTTTTGCACTTCTATTTGGCTCTGCTCATGGCACAAAAATTAGACAAGTTGTATTTACTGATTTATTACATTTTGAATAGTATTGGTCTAGGTACCTCAGGTATAATGTACATTTTATTCTACCGTTTATAACACCACCAGTGACCACACTCATAAGTCAAGCAGAGAGCAAGGAGATGAAATGATGCGTTTCATTATAATTATATAATAATTTATAAGTGAATACGGTCAGTAAAGCACTCACATAAGCATTATTGCAGTTCCAAGAATGAAGCCGTTTGGATGAAGAGGATTCTATTAGCTGGAAATTATGGCTAATGTAGGTTCATAACTCCAGATGTTATACATGCTTTATTTACCAAGTCAGGTTTAAATAATTACATGTTGGTAAATCAGGAATTTGTGCAGGAAAGCAAAAATTCACAACCACAGCTGTATGGGAACAGAAAACGCCATCCATCCTTGACTTCAGTTTATTTTATTTTCTCCAAGTTCTACATTTTAAACTCTGTCTCTCTAGTGTCTGTCCATTATTAAATCCATTATTTAGCTGCAGACAGTGCATGCTGTTGTCCCATTGCAATACAATAACCCTTTGTTATTAAGACTCGATTTGTATGTGCTTTCTTTGAAGCATGACTATGTAAGGCAACAGCAGGAGTCGGGCCTGTCCCAAAGGGAATAATTGGAGATCTGCAGTACATTTCAGACAAGAAGATCTCAGCAGCCAGTGTCAATGTCCATGTTAATGCAGAAGTAGATTGCAGAAGAAATTGCATTGTCATTTATCAGTATTTGCCCTTATTCCATCCAAACTCATCTTGTTCCTCTTCCGTTTGATTTGTTTACTCTTTTTGCTCTACAGGTACGTAGGTGCAATTAGTCCCAGCATGGTGTTTCTCAAAGTGTGTAAATCACATTGGCCCTTACCCCATCAACAACCCTGAGAGCAGTAAGCAAGGGCCTCACTTTTAAAGCTATCTGTCATTTTGACAGCAGCTAATATAAGACTTTAGTGTGTACTTCAAGAACTCAGCACAGCCTTGCATTAAATTAGCTTTACAGCTCCTCCACACACACACAGACAGTCACCCATGTTTAAAGTTGTCTCTGTCCTTCAAGTGATTAATTGTAATCAATATTCAATTATGTGGTGTATGATGAGCAAGACTCAAGGCAGCTACAACATATACCCATAAGCATGCCATCAGTGCATAAAAACTGACCACACAGCTTGGATAAGCCTAAAGAAACGTTATACTGTATTTAAACTGAGCCTTTAAGTGAATCTCATTTTCATCTGCCTCCATATGAAAATAAATAGGATTCAGTTTTGCTCTCTAATTTGTTTTGAGTTGGTAGCCTATGTCAGTGGTTCTCTACCTTTTTGACTCCATGGCCCCACTCCTCTCCGAATCAATACTGCAAGGGCCCCCAACTTTTTCTATTCACAAAAATCTTTGTATTCTAGTGTTAATAATTTTCAATTTAATAAAATGATTTTTAAACAAAACTAATTCAAGATAGATTTAAACTGCGCCGAGAGTGCACATACATTGTTTGTTTGCGCATTAATAATAACGGACACGTGCACCTAATGTACAACTCCAGTTATGTCACTATAATCATCTTTACCTTAATTATGATTGTCATCCATCAAAACTTTTACTAGTGTGACACTGGCTTGCTTTATCTAGTTGAAAGATGTAGTTTGTGAATCATGTGCTCTTGCAGCGGTCTGGTGTCTGTATTTTACACAGTGCGATGAGAAGCAGCTTAAGGACCCCCCTTCTGGTTGAGACTTTGGGTCACTTTAGGACATGCACACATCATTTCACCTCAGTCTGGAAGAATAGTGTTTGTACATGATCATACATCATGACCCCTTTAAGTCTGCTTAAAGAAGACTTTGAACTCCCCTTTGAGAAACTCAATGTGAGGTGTGGAGGGATTTCACATTCAGAGGCTTGGATGTCAGATGAACTTGGATATTCTTTCTGTATGGATAGTTGGATGCATTCGTGTGTGTGTGTGTGTGTGTGTGTGTGTGTGTGTGTGTGTGTGTGCGCGCGCGCGCGAGCACTCTGTTACTGCTTGCTGTTCTGCTAGGTTTGTTTATTTCAGGTATCACAAATAGGGAGATTGCCATTTGCTTCTGAGAGAACCTCCAAGAGTGCCAGGACATCACATAAGAAGCAGGTCCCTCTTTGTCATACTGTCTTTTCCTATGTTAAACTTGATTTCTATGGATGCATTCTAAGGCAGCGGTTCTCAGCCCTTCTGACTTGAAGGCCAATATTTCCAATATTTATTTACTATTAGTTTTTGATAGTTTTTTTTTTCTCTGCATCTTAATTTAGAGTTGTATTTTAATATATAAATAATATATTATTTTAATTTAAATCTTTTTAAAGTCATCCTGTGGTCCCTTTGTTGAGAAAGACTGTTCTAAGTTAGACAGTATGTCCATGTTTTCAGTGAGCTCAGTCTGACCACGTAAAAGTCAAATTTTGCCCCCAGATGTGCAAACAATCAATGTCTATCAATCATAATTTTTTTATAATTGTTTTGTGTTTATAAATTTCTGAAATATTCACATAATCATACCTTTTTCACATTTTATACCCTCACACACACATAGTTTTCTAAAAATACACCACTTTTATCAGCATATTTAAATGTCAAATATATGGATCATTGTTATGCAGTTTACAGTTCAAAAAGTGTTTTTTTAGTTTGGAGACGTCCATGTACAGACAGCGAAGCAGGTTTATTAAAAATCTCCTGTTTTGTCTGAGTAACTGTTGGCTGTCTGCCTCTCTGTCTTTTTCTCCTCCTCTGTCTTTTCAGAAATTGAAATGGTTTATTAGGGAGATGCCATCTCCCATGGTGTTCCATGAATTGGTTATGGAGATGAGCGCGCTGCTGTATTGAATAGCAATACACATCCTATTAGAGGTGAGAGTGAAAGTTTGAGAATGTGAGATGTTGAATCTTAGCAAGGCGAATTTGACAGCTTTTTGCATATTTTACATTTCCGTTTGATGCTGATAGTGGTGCACAGTATTCATTCAGCTTCGAAAAGGCACATTTTGACACTTTATATTAAAGTAGGTTAGACAGATTTGTGTTTGTGTGTAAAAGGGTGATAGAGAGTTCATACTGGGATTATATCACAGGCTGTGGGTGTTTGATTAAATGAGGGCTTTAGGGAGGAGATTGTGTTAACAAAAGAAATTATGAATTGCAGGAAAACTGCAGCTCTTCTGTAGGTCTAGCATGAGCGATTCACCTCACAACACATTAAAAGAGTTTGACAGAAACAGTGTCTGCATGACCGATTCACTCCACTGATCAGATGCTTTTGGGAAAATTACTGTGCGTGTATGTGTCAGTACTCTTAAGCCAAGCATCATGAGCTTGTGTTTAATGTTGGTCATGAAGTCTTCCCTTTTTTTTTCCCCCAGTACCGATGATTAGCTAAACGGTCCAACACTGAGACATCAGCCGACTGCAAAACAGAGACACCAGTCAAACCTCAGAGACTTCAGTGGCTCATTCTCACTCTGTTAACGATTCAGACCTGTCTGAATGACTACTAGATCTCTAGATCCTCTTTAAAAGCTCCATCACAGTACTACATCTGTAGTTAGACTGTTGTGCTGAAAACTATTGATCCCAGCAGGCTAATATGCTAATATGGCAGCATAAATTGGCTAGAGTTAAAAATAATGCCATAGTGAACAGCTGTGATGGAAATTCACCTATGCGCTTTTGAAGAAATCGGAGCATAATCTCCTGTCTGGGGGCATTAGATCTGACCGTGGCAGGACAGACTGTGGGCTCATTAGTGAGTGAGCCTTTATAAAAACCCATGATTTCACAGAAATTATAGCACCTTACAGTTTCTGCTAATATAGCAGAGGCGTTTTGTCTGAGGAGGCAAAGGAGGCAGTGCCGCCTCAAAAATCATCTCACACTACTGATGTAGATTGTGAAATACAACACACAGCAGCATGTAAGTTATCAGCAGCTCATTATCTGTCGTCATATGCACAAAGGTGTGATTTATTTGTGTATATGTGTGCTTTGTCATCTCATTAAATGTTTTGGCTACACCATTAATGTACTGGACTCCACTGTGCCTGCTGTGGAGACAGTCAACACTTCTGTTGTCTCTGTTAACCTCCAAATAGTGCAAAGGACACTTTATGTCTAGACATTTTTACTGCCTTTGAGCTTTTCTCTGTCCCCTTTCATCTGTCTCTCTCCAACTCTGACCACTGTCAATCTATGACTATCAGTGGCTGCACAGTCTGTCTTCTTTCAAATTTTCACCTCTTATGTGCTTTACAGTTGATATGTTTGGGGTCGGTAAGATATGTAATTATTTTTTAAAGGAGTCTCTTATAATCACCAAGGCATTTATTTGATTTTAAAATGCAGTAGTATTTCAATTTTAATATATTTTATATTTATTAATATTGTTAATATTAATTAAGAATAAATATTAATATATTTAACATTTATTCTGACAAATCTGGATTTTCAGCAGTCATTACTCAAGTCTTCAGTGTCACATGATCTTTTAGAAATCATACAAGTACGCTGATTTGATGCTCAAGAAAAATTATTATCCGACAGTTGCCCTGGTTAATATTTTTGTGGAAATGGTGATATGATTTTTCAGAATTCTTTGATGAATAGAAATAGAAAAGTTTATTTTTTGTAGTTAAAGGGCATAGCTAAAAAAATAATGATGATGAAAATTGTCATCATTTGCTCACCTAATATTTCCTTCTTCTGTGGAACACAATTCTTTTTGAAGAATGCTTTTTTATTCCAAACACTGAAAAGAGCTGTTGAGCTACAAGAAGCATCATAAAAGCATCTTAAAAGTACAACTCAAGCACTTTCAAGTCTTCTGAAGCAATATGATGTAAGAGGAACAGACTGAAATTCAAATCTTAATTAGCTAAAAACCTTGTTTTTCAGCCAAGGTCACCATTCATTATCATAGTTTTTGAAATTCTTTTATAAATATCTGCTTTTGTTTCATATGGGTTTCAAAGGGCATTAAGGGGAAAATAAATTATGACATTCTTTTAATTCGTCGAAACTGCAGCCAGAAATATATCCCAGTAAAAAAGAGAAAATGACAATTCAGAAGAAAAATATGTTATAGGGTGTGTCTGCATTGAGAGTTTGGATTTCAGAAATGGCACATGCAATGCAGTCATGCAGAAAGTGCTGTGAAACTGTTTGGCTCAGGTAAAACTAAATTAATGGAGTCAATTATAAAGTTCAGAAGCGTTCAAGTGTGAACGGCACACCATCATTTTCTCTGCCTCTGTCTCCAACACCCTCTTATACTCCCCTGATTAGAGAAATAATTCTTATGAAATGTTTATGAGTAAATGAGCAGGTAAACAAGTAAATTAAAAATGAATTTGGTGTGATAGTTCAAACTTACTGATCCGTCACAAACTGCAAATGAGTTGGAAGGTGCATAAATCTTGTCATACCAAAACAAGGCTTTTTGTGTGTATATGTGGTTACCTTCTCAACTTGGAAAGAAGTGGATGACTGTTGTGGATGATTGTGATTTCTTCAGAACAGATGTGTTTAGTTTGGCAGCAGGGTTGTCTTGAATGGTAATGTAATATATAATCTGCTGCCGTATTTGACACACTTGTGTATGTCTCCATGTTACTTGTTTGCTTTAGAGTGCTCAAAAATCTCTAGCTGTTTCTTGTTGCACTACATGAGAAAAATCAAGCAATTTGACTGTTGGTCATGACAGATGCGATTTCATACCTGACTGTGAAGGAGTGAGCTCTGATCATACACTGAAAATCATTGACTGTGAAAATACTGAAAAATATGATTTCCTAAACATTATGAAAAATATTTGTTGACTAAACCATTATTTCAAGTATAGATTTGAAATGAATGACTTACCTAAACATATTATATAAAAATATATATATTTGCCCTCAGTAAACCATTATCTCTTTACTGTATTTTTTTTTATTTTATTTTTTTATGTCTGATAATCTGATTTCTACTTCCTTGCCTTGTTGTCTTTGTGTGTGTTGCTGATGTGTCAGCATGCTGAATCATATCAGATTATCTCTTTCATTAATTTCAGTGAACCGGGAAATTGCCGACTTGCAGCCTGAGGCGGTTTCTAACTTTGGAAGATATTGAAGTAATCCATAATTAGCTTTTTTACTCTCTTATCCATCTATGAAACAAGAGACTTCATCTGATTTTGTAGTTGGCCTGTTGAGATTGGAGGAGAAGATGATTACTGTTCTTTTTGTCATGAAAAAGAACAATATTCACTCCTAAGAGTTGTTGACTGTCTTATTTTAGCCACAACTCTCTGACAGCTGCATCACTATAAAGATTTACCAATCAAACAATGAGGTAATTATGTAGCTGATCTCAGAGCAGTAATTAAAATCTTAGTTGAGTTAATGAGACCTGTATCAGTTCAGATGGGAGTTCAGGAGCATTAAGAGGGAAGACATTGACTGACCTGTGATCTGTGAGGCTGCTGAAATGATGGTGTTATTATGGCAGACTAATTTTTTCTCTATGGGTTGATGATCTAAGGTTAATGATGCACATCTCGGAACTAATTCACTCAAGTATGAATAATGTTTTAAGATTTAGTGTGATTAAAAACAGAGGGAACGCTTGGTTTATGTTGTACCTCAGTTATAAATATATATACCCAAGAAAATATATATATATATATATATATATATATATATATATATATATATATATATATATATATATATATATATATATATATATATATAATAAATATTATTTGTACATACCCAAGAAAATACTGAGTAATTTAAGTTAACTACATGGGTTAAGATTAGGTTTAGGGGTAGGCTCGAGGTTAGTACCTGTTTATTATACAGTTATTTTATTAACAATAATAAATGCATAGAATGTACATGCGGAACAGGACTGTACAATAAAGTGCTCCCCATTTTTTATTAATATTGTAATAAAGTTTTGCAGCCCTGCCACTGTAGATTCACCAAGAAGAGAATGGTGTTTAATGTCAAAGTCATTGTGTTGAGAAAACTTTCTTTATTTTGCCTTTGGTAGATTCAATGTCACAGTCAGTTCGAGCACTGGATGTGATGTAGATAGATCTAAGAGGTTAAGTCAGATTTGGCTTTGTATTGATGTTTCACTTGCCTGTAGATCAAGCCTTTAGCAGGCTTGCTTTCTCATGTTGTTGGCAACCAAGATAACATTTGACCTTAAAATTATCCTTGTGACTTTGGCCTGACCTGCTCTTTCACGTGCAGTCGTTATGGACAGGCTGAGGTTTCTGACCTTTTGAAAAGAGAGTGAATTAGAAACGGAGCAGGAAAATGAGGGAGTTGAGTGAGGGCAAAATGCCAGAAACTCCCTCAGGCACTCTTTTACAGAGCCTTGATTCTTTTCCTTTTTTTTTTTTCTTTTTTTACATAATAGGTCAAAGGTCAACTCAAATAGTTTAGAATCCTGCAGGTTTCTGTTTACATTTTGGAAAATAATGTGGTATGGAGTGGTGATGGTCATGCATTTGCACTCATAATGCGTCATTCCAGTTTTATGTGTCTATAACACACACACACACACACACACACACACACACACACTGGTCTGGCCGCTCAGGGCGTATAATGTAAAAAATGTGCATCAGCGGAGAAGCTTCAGATCTGAGCTTGGCCTTTCATGAGCAACTCATTTGCTATTCATGCTTTTATTTGCTCTTTTTATCTTTCTGTTTTCCTTCCAAGTAAAATGACTGATGAAACTGAACACATCTGACCATAAGAGATAACAGCAAACTCTTACAAGGATATGTGTTGTACTGCCAGGAACTTTTTCCTGGCTGTCTTTTGATTTTGACATGAATGTCTCTCATTCAGACCTTAAGTTCCTTTTTTGTCAAGGTCAGGCAGGCGTTTCATGGCTCTTTATGACAATTTTAATGACAGAAGTATTATTTAACTATTTTTTTGTTATTTAACACTCATTACATTAAAAATGTATACTTTGTACATTAGCTAATTAAATTAATTCAGTGGCATGCAGCCTTTGTGTTTTTCAATTCAGTCAGCTTTTATTTCATTATTATTATTATTATTTTGGATTTTTTTATTTATTTAATACATTGGTTAAAAATGTAAAGCAAGTTGGTAACATTAACATTGAAATATGTAATCAAATGTAAAATAAGAGTGTAAATTGTCATAATCTCAGTCTTGTTTAAATAGTTGATTTTCTTCATAAAGCCAGATTTTGTATGATTATCACAAAATTTTAGGACTTGTCATTAGAAGTCTCTCAGTGGTTGTCTCTCCATCCTGTGCAATAGTGATAGCTGCTCTATTCATTAGCTCAAGATGTTGGAGCTCCCGGGTCCAGTATGGAGCACCTAGCAGTACAATGTCCTGAGGCTGTACCACATGTATAGATGCACATTCTTACACGAACACAAGATGGATGTGTTGAGAGTAAGCAGGAAAGCTGAAGATGAGTTTACAGCGGCCTAAGGCATGAGTCTGTAGTGTGACATGCAGCCCACATAGCAAACTGCTGAAAGAGAGAAATGGGAATAATGCGTATTTGTTGATGTCTTCAGCTTCAAGAGATCTTTTTTTCAGTTGGGCCTGAGGGTAAAAATGTGTATATCCTTGCCAAAATGCCACAGTTATCGGGACTGTAAACAATTTATAACCTCCGTGTTCCTGTTGCTTTTTTTTTTTCTCGGGAAACCTTGGACTGCTATCATAGATCTTGAGATCTCTGTTGCATTTTTTCACTCACTTTTTTTCCTCCAGATTTCTCTTTTTACCTCTTTTGGTGAAAGACTACTGTGCAAATATACAGATTTTGTTTGTTTGTTTGTGTGTGTGCGTATGTGTATTGTATGCTGTCTGTCTGGGTCTGTAGGTGTTAAGAGAACACCCACCTAGCCAGGAACCCTCTATAATAACAGTCATTAAGAACATTAACTTGCATTACTTTATTATATAATGCTTAAAGGACCACTAGTTAGAAAGTGGTCTATTCACTCTCAAATATGTCAGATAATGGAATGTTGTGAATAGCATTTTACATTTTAGAATTTTGCAGTGTAGTGTCTACATCTAATGAGACTCGATTCACTGCATGAGTTTTTCTGATGACCAGTAGAAATAACGATGAATATGAATCAGTCCGTCCTAGCAGGGAGATCAGTTACACCCACACACACCACAGATCAAGCTGAAGACATGCTTGAACATGTTTTCAGATTTAAAATGTCTGTTCAGCTTTTAAGTAAAGACATCAGTGCAATCATTCCCCCAAGTGTAGGAACTGCCTGTTACGAGTCTGAGCCATAATCATTTTCATCATTTTGCTTTATATTGCATAGTAAAATATTTAAAAATGTTCTTTATCCCGAAACAGTAAGTACTGTAACAGTAAAGTACTGGCCAAACATTGAGATAATTTACTTAAAGCTATTTTTAATCTCTTTTGGTGCTTGGTTAGTGTTAAAGAGTAAACTTGATTCTACAGGCAGAGTGCAAAATCAAGTTATAAGGAAGAAAATGAGTAGGTTGTGGATTCCTCCCTCAGGGAGACTGCTGCTAGTAGGCTATTATGCTTATATAATTAATTTCTTGCTATTTCAGAAGCTAGTATTATAATTTTTATTTATTTTTGTTTTAGTTTTGTTTGGTCTGAATGAAGAAGTGTCTGAAGCATAAAGTAATACAGTAATCCTGCACCATTGTATGCCACAGGAAAGATATTAGCATTGAGATGACTGAATTGAGACTAGAATGTGCCACATGACATGAAATTGTTAATATCATTCTATTTTTAAGTAAGTTATTATTTATGAGTGTATGTAAATATGCGTGAGATGAAGTATGTTGTCACTGTCCCATTTCTCAGCACAAAAATTTCAGTTCTGCTCATTTCTGGAGCAGATAACATTTGTGAAGAGCTGGCTTTTGTTACACACAGGACTGCACTCTGATTAACGAGCATCATTAAGCTCTATCTTGATGGGGGACAGAAAGAGGAGAAAGATATTGACGGAGAGGGAGGAAAAGAGCTGGCAGGTTGATGCATGAGATCAGTCTTTACTGCTCTTGTCAACCTCCTCCTTAAAGGGGTCTTTGGATGCAAAATTCACTTTTGTTGTTGTTTGAACATAAATGTGTTTTGGAAGTGTGTGTAAACATCCATCCTATAATGATAAAAATCCACCCAATAGGGCTGCACAATATTGGGAAAAAATGACATTGAAATATTTTATTTTTCTGCGATATATATTGCGATATGAAATGTAATCTATTTTTTTCTTACAAACAAAAATGGGGTGAGCACACTTACATTCTCATTTTAAATGATTTAAACATCAGAGTATTATTTAAATTAGAGTAAATTATTTGTTTGTAACTTTAGGATATGGTTTGAATTGTTAACATATTAACTAACATGAACTTACCACGAGCAATACTTTTGTCACTATATTTATTAATCTTTGTTTATCTTAGTTTATAAAAACCACAGCTGTTCATTGTTTGGTAATGTTACTTCACAGTGCATTAACTATGTTAACAAATACTGTACAACTTTTGATTTCAACAATGAAGGCTATAGCCTAAATGTTGAAATTAACAATGTTGTTGAAGTGCAGTTTAGTAATAGTAAATGTTAAATAATGTAGTTAAATAGTTTAATAAATAGAACATTATTGTAAAGTGTTACAGATTTTTTTATATACACCAATTCAGACGTCTCGTGAGTTCAGTAAAGGAATCGTCAGTTGTTTAAACCATTCATTAAATTGAATCGGTTCAAAGGAATCATTAGTTCGCGAATCAGACGTGTACGGCACACGTTGTGTAATTATCTCGGCAGTTTAGGATATCGCACAAGATTTGACAACACAGAAAACATTTCATCACTGGATTTTTTTTTTTTTTCATTCGACACCATCGTGTCAATTGATTTTGATTAATATGCGCGAAGGAGAGAGATCAAAACAGCGCTCGTGTTGTTTGAAGACGGTGAAGGTGAGCGCACGCGCGTGGCCGGGGCTCTCTCTCTCTCTCTCTCTCTCTCTCTCTCTCTCTCTCTCTCTCTCTCTCTCTCTCTCTCTCTCTCTCTCTCTCTCTCTCTCTCTCTCTCTCTCTCTGCTCGTTCTTATATGCGCACTGTTAAACTGACAGGACTTAAAAACACATGCAAATGATAAACTTTCACTCTATGATGGTTAAGCTGTGCAATTAATCCATGAATCACATTCGTCAAGGGCCGGGGAGCAGCTGGCCCGTATGGTTAAGGAATAACGGATCAACTACGACAGCCTACATCGCACATCCTGCGATGTGACTATTGTGGATTTGTACATCACGATATCGATGCTTAAACGCCACATCGTGCAGCCCTACCACCCGGTGTTTTTTTTTTAAATCCCCTTTCTCAAATCAGGCTGTTCTGAGATTCCTGTCAGTATGACGTAGTTCTGCACAGGCTCCTCCCACGATAGTTGATTGACAGGACCGTCTTACCTTTGACCTGCCCTGAGTGAGATGTCATCTGTCCACCATTGTGTCGATTCCGGTGCAGGGGAAGACAAAAATGTCTCCGATTAAGTGATTGAGGTGTTTTGTTGTTGGATGTAATAATAAACATAACAGTTGTCATTTACTCCCGACATCTGAGCTGCTGAAGACGCAGAGGATCGTCCATCACCGATGGCTGATAGACATCACGATGTTGCGCCGGCATCGTGATGCCCCCCGCCCCCCTTTTTAATTCACAATTGTTTTTTAGTTTCACTATCACTTTCGAGATTCGCAATCGCACGTAATCTGTTTATACTATGGAGCACCAGTACTTGACACACATTTTACAAGATTATATGTTTGTCAGTGGTACTGAGGATCTGCATATCATTCCCCATCATTCTCAGTCATCTCTCATTAAGGGGGTCGCACACCGGACGAGAAGCGGAGCGCCACGTTACATCGCATCACATCTTTAAAATTCGAACACATTGTTTTCTACGAGTGTAAGCACACCGGCGGCGCCATTCGGCATCTGTCCGCGGTGCCCACCTACAACTCAGGACGCTGTTCAAATTCCTGCCACACCACAGAGTGACATCGGCATAGTTTTATATTAAATAAGCTGGAAATTGAGCTTGTGCGTATAGAATGTGCGCGTCCGGTGTGCGATACCTTGAGATGTCCTAGACACGGCGCAGCGCTTCTCGTCCGGTGTGCGACCACCTTTACACAGTGTCTACACCAGACGCGAAAGTTGTTGTGTGGCGCTGAGCCGCATCAGCTAAAGTCTGTCTAATTTTGTGTCAGCATGTCATAAACAGAACGTGACAACAGTTTACTGTCAGGGATTTGTGGTGTCATGCCACGCTGCATCCAGTGTAGACAGCATCACTGATCACACCAATCTAAACCAACTTATATATATATAATGAATCTCTATTATAGATCAGTGGTTCTATAGTATTATGTCGCGCCGCACCACTCGAATCCAGTGTAGACACGGTGTTAGGAATTGTTAGCTGTTTTCCCTTATAAGGATTCCCCCGCCAATGTCATCGTCCATCGTGATGTTTCACTGTAGACATTGTCTGATGCCAAATTTGAAGACATCGCCCAACCCTAGTCAGCAGAGCTCAGAGCTTTTGACAGGGTAAAAAAGGTGTTTTTTACACTACCATTTAGAAACCAAAAGTATGTTAACCAAAGTATGTTATAGACTTTTCATTAAGACCCTAAAGAATCATATCAACTTAAATCAAATGGGCATCCGATGACCCCTTTAAACAGCCGTATTATGTGTTATCTGCTGATTTCAGACATTTACATGTCTCAAACCTAATGGATTATATTTGATAAAATATTCCATTAATGTTATTTATTTAAAAATGTTTTAAAATAAAATGTAATATATTTCAAAATGTACATTTCAACCTTTTATTTATTTTAAATGAAAAAAATGGGTAAATATGCAGTACAAGTGTGCGCATGTTTGTTTATATATATATATATATATAAATATATGTGTGTGTGTGTGTGTGTGTGTCTATATATATATATATATATACATATATATATATATACTCATATATATACATATATATATATATATATATATATATATATATATATATATATATACTATATATATATATACACACACACATATAGGAAGGAAAAGGTAAGATTATGAATGCAGAAGACCATTAATTCAGCTTTTGAAATGATTTGAAATAGAACAAAGAAGAAAGAGGCTTGGCACACAAAGGAGAATTTAGAACTGTGACAGAGAAGAATGGAGAGGTGGAAAAGAGATAGAAGGGTTATAATGGCTGAAATATCTGTATGTATGAGGGCCATAGATCTTCACCCAGCCTAAGTGGTATCTCCTGAATAGCATCAGGTCCTCATTAGTGCATGTCTGCTGCTTAATTATTGATGCCTGAATGAGAGATCCAAAGCCCCAGACTGTTATTCAACTGTTTCTGCTAGCTGTAACCCCATGCTGTTTTAGATGTGCTTCGCATTAACACGTTACCACTAAACTAACTAACTCTCCTCTTTTCAGTCTTGTGTCTTCATAGGCATTCATCCAGACCACAGGAGAGCACTACCACAGACAAGCGTGTACTCAAATCATAAAACCTTTTTTCCCTTTGTTACTTGTAAGGTTGTACAGTGTGACCTTAGTGAGATCTTGGGTTAAAGCCAAGGCTAACTGTGTAAATATAGTCTATATACGACTGTACAATGTACAGTATATCTTAGCTAACCCTTTGGTCACATTTGACAGAATAAACTGGACGTCAAATCGTTCTGACAACCTAATTTACACACAAAATTGAAATTATCAAACAAGCCGTTGTCTTAACTTGTTTTGCTGGGATTGGTAAAATGACTGAACGTAGGACTGCAACCCAAAATTGTAATATTTAAAAATAAAAATTAAGAAATAATTATTTGGTCATCACACAACATGCGACTTGGGATTTATGCAACAAACTATAATTTCGAATTATCCATGTAAATTACTCTCACCACAATGGCAGTTTGTTTGTAGGCAAAATTACATTATCTGGAACCGGGAACCAAAATCAGAAAACATCTTGGCAGAAATTATCTCATAGGAAGAACAAATTACTCTCACCACAATGGCAGTTTGTTTGTAGGCAAAATTACTACATGGTATACTGAAATTATCTCATAGGAAGAACAAGGAAGAGGATTTCATTAATCTTGCTTTTTTATTTTCCACAGAGAATGGAATTCCAAAATAGCCCATTTCTCTTTTCCTTTCATGGGCTGGACTTCTGAAATAGTCAGAGAAGAAAGTCCTCCCCGTTATCTTTTCCCTTCCTGATTGCTGTCCTGTCTCTGGTTATAGTGTAGCTGATAAGCGAGTCCGTCTCTCTTCCGGCCTGCTGTGCACTTGCCTCTGTTCTGTCTGGATTAACGTTGGAATTAGTCTCTTCCTGCTATTGTGCAGAAATAAAAGTGTGTTTTCCGCTGACATGCAGTCAGTGAAAGCAAAGGATGTTGAGAGTTTAACAGATTTGTGTATGTCTGCAAATACAGTACTTTTGTTGTGGAATCTCATTGCTGAACTGTATAATAATACTCATAAACAAGAATGAAACAGAACTAACTATTATGGTTCTGCCTTTCCACTTTTCAAATATGTGCATGTACAATATGGGTTGGCCTGTTGTCGGGGAATGGCTTGCAATGCATCGGGTAACTGGCTTGTCAAATCACTCTCTTCTCTCTCATCTATTTGGTTTAAAGAAGGTAAGTGTGTGTGTGATAGCTGCCAGGTCTTCACAGCAGGGTGGCAAGTCTGACAGCAGCAGCTTTGTAGTGTTGTCCACTTGTTCCAGCCCACTGAACTTGTCATCTATATTTTTAGCCCCTATGGTTTAAAGACTTGCTATGTTATTAAATTAGTATAATTAAATTTGTTTTTTTTTTCTTGCACAAACATTTGCTAATTAGCACAATTGCAAAAAAAAAAAAAAAAAAATAATATAGGAACTGAGTACACTATTGGCACTGTGTTCCTATAAAAACTTCTTCCAATAAAAAAATCTTTAAAAAAAAAAAAAACATCAAAAAAAGTAACAAAATCTGTGTTACAGGCCCCGTGATCTTTCTAGGATGTCAATGTACTGGGAATAGGAAGAACAAATCACAAATGAGATGTCTGAAATCTCAGTTATTCTTTCTAGACAGCATTGGCATTAAATGGTGCTCAACACTTCTGCGGGCACTACAGAATGACTTATTCAAGTTAGTGTACTTTTATTAATGCAATTAATATTCATATTCTTATTCAATTAAAATAATCTAACAGATAATTTTTTTCCTTCAATATTGATTGTTTCCCATTTTCTGTTTATGAAAATATTAAAAACAAGCAGCTTTGTCAGAATAGCAGAACTGTTGGAGGAAATATCTTACCTTATATGAGGAACCTTTGAAAATGGTGTTGGACAATGGGGGGGCTTTCGAGTCAAAAGGAGTTTAAAAGCCATCTGAACAATTGACTCATGTGTCTATTTTTGATTTTCCTAAGTCTTTATAGAAGAAACTTCTGAGGGAAAAGTTGACACTGAATGAGGAGTATGAGAGGTTACCTTATTGGTAATCCTTTTAAAAGTATCTTTGAAGATACTATTATATTCGCTTATTTTTACTGACAGAAGCTCTTACTTTAGATGGTGGAAAGAGGCTCATTGTAAGTTGTGTAGTAATGTGATTATAGTGTCTTGCTGTGGTCCTGTTGTAGTTGGTGTCTGTGTGGTATTTGTTAGGATGTACCAGTGGCCAGCGATGTAAAGGAGATGACAGGAAACAAATGGCACTTTTCCATTGCGTGGTTCCATCTACTGCCGTGACATCATTGTAAACTCAAGTCACAAACGCACATAAAGAAAAAATAAATATATATAAAAATTAAAAAGATTCAAACAGGCAACACAGGGGCCTTTTTTTTTCTTTCTTTTTTTTTTGAGCAAGTTGTTTAAGTCATGTAAATGATACTTTGGTGGCTGTTGCTGCTAGCAAGTTTGGTCTCTCGTGTTGCAAATCTAATGATGCCTGGTAGTGACGATTCTCTCAGACCAATCAGTGATCTGCTATGTTAACACATCACAATTTAGTATCAGTACTGAGCCGTGCCATGCAGTGGAAAAGGGCCAGAAAAGTTAGCCGTGCTGTGCAGTGGAAAAGCACCAAAGTGAGCTATACCGAGCTGTACCTTGCTTTGGAAAAATGCCCAAAAATGCACAGTTCAAAGTGGTTTTATTCCCCAAAGTGCAAAAATGTGGCTCTCCATAGGTGTGCAAAAATGTTTTTTACAATATTAAAACAATATAATTTGGCTATGCCGATGTGCAGGACCAAAAACATGAACGCTGTGACGAGTGGAGCAGGTGTCGCTCATTTCCCAATCACTCCACCGGCCTCGCTCTGTTCCCACGGCTCTCGGCCCCGCCCCACTCGTCACAAACGCATTTCAGCTTCCGCACTCACTCTACTCTCCCTAAAACGGCTACCTGAAGCTCTTTTATAGGCTTTGGCTCCACCTACATTTGGAACATATCATTTTAGGGCAAAACCTATAAGTTATAAAACAGATAACAGAATACAAACAAACAGACCCTCTTAGTATCTAATCAACTCAAAACAAGTAAGTCAAGACATATAAGAAAAAACTTGCATCCTAGGTTCTCCCCCTCCCCTGTGCTGTCAGAACCAGATGGAGTAATCTACCATAAGCAAATGCTAGGTTTAAATATGGCTGCTTTCCAAAGTGCACAAGTTTGGCAAGTGAGAGGTGAACCACAAGGTATGTACAATGGTTTGAAATACACTAAAGTTTACTTCATTACTGAAATAAATCAAATAAAAGCTTGAAAAGTATTTGAGTCATTTCCTTGAGTAATGATGTTGAAACGAGATGTATCACTTGAAAATTAAACATTCAGACAAGCCACAGCACTAAACAAATAAAATAATACTACCAACTACCAACAAATCACATCATATGACCCCTTTAATTACTTTTAAAGGTAGGTATAACAATAATATTCAGGTACAGAAATACCACAGAAACTGAATAATCTATTTAAATTTAAAATAACACTGGTTAATCTTCAATGTATAAATAAATAGACAGCAGCAGGTATATTTAGGATGCTGTCTCTTTAAGACCTCATGCACGGATCTAACTGTCACACAGATTTTGTTTCTCAACTGTTTACATTCACTTAATAGACCTATAATATACCAACAATGTTTAGCATAAATCGACTGTTTATGGGAATACTGACGGGCATTTTGACATAATTTTGTATGTATTTGGCCATTTACACGCAAAGGACACAACACAACTTCATTCTGTACTCGCGTACTCTCAGATGTGTCTCTCTCTGTGTGCGCGCACCTTGGGTGTGAGCTCACAGTTCTGTACTGAATTGAGCACTTGAATGTTTAAAATTGTAAGACTCAAAAGAACATGCAAATAATACAATTCGTCATCTGACCCGAGCATCTTTCATATTTCCTGCGTTACAAGCGTGGAAACTGCAGGAATCAGTAGAATTATGCGTAATCCCCGCAATCCTGTGCCGAAATTCAAGCCCTGTACATCATTAGACGTTTCAAAGCAGGCTGATACATTCATCTACCTCTTTCACCCAACACATACTCACAAATTACACTTTAATAGAACACAGAGGGAGGCTCTGGATCTAGTAAAGTGGATTGACATTATTTTTGTAAAGTGTAGCTCAGACAGCACTTCATTAAGGTTAAAATTAATAAATGTATTGTAGTTAAAGAGTTGAGAATGGCATTTGAGAACAGCTGGATGATATGCTGAATAGGGCCTATTTACAATAGGGCCTTTCGCACTGCTTTAGTTCCGGAACTAAATGTACAGTACTAAAGTACTGGGACGATTTTGCGCGAACTATTTCCCAGTACCATTTAAAGGGTTGCATTTGCAACGACAGTGTGTATAAGGAAGTGACGTAAGCTGGTCGACGACGACGTCATTTGTGCGTGGCGACAACAAAAACAAAGAACAACAATGTTAACAACAGGAGGATGGAGGACGCTGTGATCAGAGCTGTGTTTTTGTTGTGTCTCGCGGGTTTCACAATAATGGACATGGAATGTCAATGTATACGTAAAGTGAATGAAAGAACGGAAAGAAGGACTAAATCTCCAACAACTGGCAGTGCTACATTTGCTACAAGTGCCTGCACTTCATCATCCTTCCATCTATCGCTGTTCTCCAAACTTGCAAAATAAGTTGACACAGTGTTTACAGTATGTTTACACCGCTTTTTAAATCATGGCGGGTGAGGGCGTTTTCATGAGCTTTTGGCCAATCAATGTATACTTACATCTAGGGATGCACCGGTTGACCGGCCATAAATCGGAACCGGCCGGTTTTTGCTTAAAATACGCGATCGGCCGGTTTTTGGTCTTTTTCCGGCTGATTTTTCCGGAAGCGCGCCCGCGTGCACAGACTACATTGTAATCATTCGCTATCAAGTCATTTGTGTGGCAGTATTTCGAAATCTGTGCGCAGGACACGGGCAGCCGTTCAGCACTGGAAGTGCAGAGCTACATGTCTGAGGCACAGATAGCAGGAAGCGAACAGCTGTTGGTGTACTGGCGCACAAATAAGAGCCCATCTCACTCACGAAATAAAGCTGCGCGAGCGTACTGTACCTGTCCGCGCCCTGCACAAGCGGAGATAGTGAAGGGACGTTCAGCTCAACTTCTCGCATGTTGGATGAGAAACGAAACTGTCTAAACGGATTTTTTTTATTTCTTTTTTTTTTTTTTTTGTAAAGTAGAACTTGCATACACGGTTGAGAAGCCAGAAGTAAACGTCAGTTCAGTATAGGATGATTATTTTTACCTTAAAATGACATCGACAATTTGATTTAAAAATCACCTGCTGTAGCACACTGAAAAAAAGTGTTTCATTCATCCAATTAAAACATTTTAGGGTAATGAATCACATCTATATATTTTTTTTTTTAACTTGAGCCAATAGTTATTTATTTTTCATTGGCTCAAGTAAAAAATATAGATGTGAATCATTACCCTATTTTTTATTTTTTTTAATTGGATAAATGAAACACTTTGCATCTTTGTTTTATTCGCACCAACACTATTTTAACATTTTGGAATAATGTATTTATATAGCATACTTTTATTTAGTCTCACTGGTAAAGATCTTTTTTTTAAATTTAAAACAAAATTTAAAAACTAAAATACTGAATGCTGATTAAGAAACATCTTATTGAATATGTGTTGATTGTGTTGTTTGGACTGTAGAACTATGCAGTTATTGCCTTTAATTTCACATGGTTACAGTTAATCTTTTAATTTAAGGCCAGTTCTATGTAGTTTCAACACAATTCAAAAATAAAGGCTAAATGCTGATGTCTGTACCATCTATGTTTGTACTGAACGTAGGCTACTTACTGTGCAGTTACTGCCGTTAATTTCAGATGGTTACGGTTATCGTTTTCAATAGAAAGTTTGGCCTATTAAATACCAAATAAACATCTTGTTTATGCACACTTTCCTTCTTTCTTGTTTGTTGCTTAAAGATAAAAAAAAAATCGGAAATAGGTATCGGAATCGGCCAGTTTGCATTTAAAAAATCGGTATCGGAATCGGCCAAGAAAAATCATGATCGTGCATCCCTACTTACATCACGGGTAGTACCAGTTGTGCTGGTTAGACCCTGGTCTGGAGTAGGAGCTAATTTGGTTCTCGAAAAAGGCAGTCCGGTACTAAAATCGTACCCAGTTCCGGCGGTGCAAAAACGCCAAAAAGTGGGTAGTTCCACAATTAGTTCTGGTACTATGAAAAGGTTCCCGCGGTGCGAAAGGCCCTAATATGTGTGCTTTTGCAAACAATATAGAATTAAGCAGCATTGTGAATATAACAGGTAGCCTATTTTAATTCACGTTTTATTCGGCCATCTCACCCAGCCTTACACGTGAGATCTTGGCCTAGGCTATATGAGTTTTTCTCTGTTGGCTCATCATATCACTTACTTCATGTATTTAGGAGCTGGTTGGTGATGGTGAATGAATGTGTCAAGCAGCCACGCAGTGCTGAATACTCAGGTCTGATATCATCTGACATCTGCTTATTCATGCAGTCTGTAAAGAATGACCTAAGAGCAGATCAGTCCAGCCAACCATGGATCTTAATAGTGGAAACAGAAAGTTTTCATATAAATTACTTCAGTCCATTGTTCTTGTGAGTGTATTATCAGAATGGGTGTCAGGAAGTGAACATGCCTTTTTAAGCCTCTGCAAAATATGTTAATCTCAGCACCCACCAAAGGGTTGGACCTAAGTAGCATTTTCCATCTTTACAAGATAGATAACCCTCCTAAAACCTTCCTACAACCATATGGGTGTATATTTATATATATATAGAGAGAGAGAGAGACAGAGAGAGAGAGAGCCGTAGATCACTGACAAGCTACGCAATATCGCATTCGTTATCGCACACCAAACGCAAAAAAAAAAAAACTTAATACCCACCATCTAGCCACAGAACTACGGCTCTGTCTATTAAATGCTGCTCCATTTGAAAGCAGGTGATGGCGATTTAGCGGTAATCCAGGAACTGGCTTTACTGACAAAATGCGTGTGACAATCGCATGTGACATATCTCCCATCCCTATAATAAAGTATATTTATAATGCAATGCTAATCAACATAGCCTTTATCACTGCATAGAATACTATAAAATAATATGTTGCGTGTCTAATTCTGTGTAAGAAGCCACATCATCTCACAGAATGGTTTTATTTCAGGCTGAGGCTAGTGATGATGGCTCATGGAGTTTCATGCATTGCTCGTACTGCACAGGATGCTGCTTGAGGTGATGAAAGAGATTAGTGGTGCTACCATCCTTTGTAGCTATTATCTTCTTGCACACCTTGCAAATGACAGTATTTTGATTGGTATTTGAAAACCAAACCACCCCCATATTACAGATTGTGTGTTCCTTTAGGAGACTTAATTCATCATCCCCTCCTGTGTCTCTTTCCACACCTGTGTTGTTTGTCATCTCCATTTTGCTAATGTGAAAAAAAAAAAAAAAAAAAGACCCTCCCCCACCTCACGTCTCTTGCACGGTAATACGTAAGAAGGTGTAATATTGGATGTTTGGCGTGTAATTTAGTGAAAGTATTCTTGAATTTGAAATATTCGATATTCAAGATATTTTCAAATTTTACGTTCTGCTCAAATTATTGCGATATTATCTCTAATATCCGATATATCTCCCAGCCCTACAAGCACTCCACACTTTCCACAAGAATCCACACGTTCTATGTTATAATTTATGAATCAGTGCTGTCTGCATTTTCCATGATTCATCAAAGAGAATCACTCAGGAGGGAGTCATTTCCGATTCACCAAATGATTCATTACAGAGAATTTTAGGTGGGATGTCATTTATATTTTATTCAGTGCAGAAAATATTAAGGAAGGAGTCATTTTGGATTCATGAGAACAGCAGGGCATTGGGAGATTGATTATTTGTCTTGGTGAACACTGACAGGAATGTCTCATCTTGCCAAAATGACTGTGTGTGTGCATCTTCCACCTTTTTTTTTTTTTCCTCAGCTGATGAAATTTTGAATCACACCTCATTCATTATTTCAGTGCTCAAAGTTATGCCTACAGAGTTTTGTTTCTGGCATTTTATTTTAGCCACGTTGTGAATGTACAGCTATCTCTTTTTTCAGTTATTTGACTGTTAATGAACCTTGAGTACGCATAACACAAGAATACTTGGCTCATTTTGAAATGGAAACTAATGACTTATGGTTCAGTGAGTTAGGAGTTAACTCTATTTTGTGAGTCAGCCAATTTATTAAAAAATTGCTCATGAGAGTCATTCACACCCAGTTCATGGTTTCTTAAATCAGTCGGTACTAATCGTGTTGCATGTTCAGTGGTGCATGCAACCAACGAGGTGTACAGGATATAGTTGTTTGTCATATTACCCCTCCTCACTGTTGACATCTCTACAAAGCATCATTCATTTATGATGTATGATATATGAGTGTGGTCAGCACTGACAAGCAATTGACTGAATGGATTAATAAACTGCTGTCATCCATTGTTCATTTTTCATGATATTACAGCGCAGAAGCCCTGCCAATGATTTGTGGAAATAATTAAGCAGGGGTGGGGGGTGTAAATGATCTCTTTTGTTTTGAAATGTTGAAAGATAGAACCCCAGAGATATAAGAACCAGAGATAACCTTCTTATTCGGCACCCACACAAATAGGTGTGTTTGTCACATGAATCTAATTAACCTTTTGTTAGAGCTCTAAACTGGATTTATGTCTTCCTCTCATTTCTGTATTTTCTTTTAAGAAAATCTTCTTTAGATAATGTGGATTTGTTATTAACCTTCATTCATGCTTAGCATATTGTAATGTCATCAATATACAAAAAATCACATTCTGTTTGAACTTGTGTGTCAGAAGTGTTACATGAGCCGCAGGATGATTCAGTCTTAGAGATCAACCTTACGTTTAACAAGATTGAATTTGACAAATTAGCATATAGTTTTTCGATGATTTCTGAATGTATCTATGCATGTCTCTGTTTGTTTTCTTTCTTTGATATCCCCTAATGTCTCAGTTAAGCAGTCATCTATAGTGATGTGCGCTCTTCAATGGTAAATGTCTAATGATTCATTTAAACAGAGATCTACATCTCTCCTGCTAATGGCCTACCTTAATATAGCTTTCATTTCATTTTCTCAGGACACATGACCACTCTTTGTGTGAGAGTTGAGATTTCAGCCTGTGATTTTTCATGCCTAATCAGGTTAGCAAAGTGCATAGCTGAAAATCTCTCTCATCTGTCGTCATGGTTACTTAATCATGGTCCAATCAGCCCAATCAGAACAGAGAAACATGGAGCACTAGAGTCATAAACAAAATAGATTCTGTAGGGTAACTCTCGAAACATATTATAAAACATGTTATATTAAATTTAGCAATAAAAGAGAATTCCTTCTGAAGGACTGGGGAGGGGGCTGTATGTATTTTTATTTGATTTATTATTTTTATTATATTATTATTTAAGAAATACTTATAATCTTGAGATCAATTATTTTAACGGATTAATTCATATTAATTTATTAATTTGAATACTTTTTAGTCATCTTGAGGCTCTGTTGAAAGTTTGATAAGGGCCCCTTGTGGGCCCCGGCCTCCGGTTGAGAACCACTGATATAAATTTTATTTATTTAGTCTTTGTATTTCTTTATTTATATTCACAAAAACTACGAGAACTCTGTAATGTATCATTTACTCTTCTTTGATAACTCTATCACCATCCTGCAATCAGATTTGGCATAAAATGTTTGGAAAGCAGTGAGTAGCTATACATTTCTCTCCTTGCTTGCTCTTAAAAAGTTAATCAGGATTAAAAGAAAGAACATGCATTCCTGCATACGGCAGTTGAGAAAGCAGGACATCGAGGTCAGTCTCCTGCATTCCTCATTCATTCTGTAACATGGCAAAAGCCTCTTAACCCTGAGCACAGAGAATGTTTAGACTTTATGAGAGTGCCAAACAACACTGTTATGGTAAGTGTTTTTTCCTCCTCAGATGTTATTTTATAATCTGATATGTGCCATAATTTTTGCATGCCCTTTACAAGGCAGTCTGGCACTAGCAACAGCAGCCCGTCTGAAGTGACAAGGTAGGCTGAGCTTCCTTATTGTATTCTAAATAAACGTATGGGCAATTCATGCCTTGTTTAGTGCCACACATGCCCCATGTGACAAACTCTTTTTTTTTTTTACCTATTGCAAAGGCCTTGTAGAGTCTTAATCATCACAGCTTTAGAAGAGCTTAACCCAAGGACAAAATCAATAGCCATTCAAGAGAACATTAAAGAGTGATTTAGGTTTTATAGAGTGCTTTTGTGTTTGACCAGGCTCTCCTTTAATGCTCTAAACATTTGTGAGACCACCAGATTTTTCCTATAGTCTGTAGTAGTGTAAGGGGTGTATTTCATCCACACTTATCACAGCCTGTACCTCAGTTTTATTTTGGTGTACATATTAATGTTCAGCTAGTGCTCTGTCCTTTTCTCTCTCCTCGAACATGGCCTTTCTTTCTTCCTCTGTTCTTATTGTATTGCAGAAAGTTTTGATAATTCCATGAACAGCTTGGCTTTACTGTGTGTGTGTGTGTGTGTGTGTGTGTGTGTGTGTGTGTGTGTGTGTGTGTGCGCGCACTTCTAAAGATATTCCATTTTTATTGTCTGCCTGTTTCCACCTGGAGGTGTGAAGCACTGTGTGATGTGGCCATAGGTAGGTGGAACTAACTTAAGACTGTATTTTGGATCAGTAACCAGGCAGGAAAAGGCTACAAAGTTTTTAATTTTCCCCTACAAGCTTGATATGAGTCAACTTTAACATTCAGCCCTACTTGCCATTTTTTATATTCCTCCTTTACCTCTGAGGTTCATCATTACATAAATAATACTTTGAAACCACTCTGCTAATACATGTAGCAAAAGAGCAGAGCTTGAGGGCAGAGCAAGATCTGTTTGAGCAGATTAATAGTGCATGCAGTCAGTGTGTATAATGTAAGGACCCCTAGCGTGCACAAGGCAGTCTGTCAGGGCCAGTGCTTTTTAACATTCTGTTTGTACATGCAAATAGCACAGGGAATTACAAGATAGTGGAATAAAACTTCCAAAATATAAAAATAAAGCTAGCTAGCTCTGTCCATAATTCTAGCTGTCTATGTATCTACAGTATATTTCAGCTCAAAAATATAAATTAAATCATTCTGTTTCCTTGCATTCAAATTGGAATTGCAATTCTGCATCATGTTTGCTGCCTCAATTTGAATTCAGGAATTGAATTGTCAACCTCAATTTAGATCTGAATGTTACACAGCCTGGTGAATTATAGTCAGTTGAATGCATTTCTTTCTTTCTTTCTTTCTTTCTTTCTTTCTTTCTTTCTTTCTTTCTTTCTTTCTTTCTTTCTTTCTTTCTTTCTTTCTTTCTTTCTTTCTTTCTTTCTTTCTTTCTTTCTTTCTTTCTTTCTCTATAGAGTGTTTCATTCCAGTTTGATTCTTATTTGTTCAGTTCCATCCAGAGGTACGGTTGCTTGAAGGTGGAATGAACGTAATGGATGTGCTCTTCATGAGACTTGTCGTCAGTGTCTTCGGAGTGGTAGTGTTGAAAGTGTATGGTATAAAATAGTGTCCTGCTTCTCACTGCTGTGCCAGCATTATTAATTCACTTACTGCTGGCTGAGACCTATTCCCATGGGCTACAGCCTGGTTAACACATGCTAGACAGGCCTGTGTGTATAACCACTTTATAACACTTGCCAGCTTTGTCACATTAAATAAAAGGCTGAAGTTGCCAGATGTATATGTATATATGGTCACTTTTGGTCCTGTGGTCATTCATTTGAGTAGATGCCTTCACATCAGGAGGATTGTGATTTTTTTTTTTTTTCTCCATCACATCTGCATTGTTTAATAGCGTTTATGGTGGAAATGTTGCAGAGATTCAAACTTATTTAACAGAGCAAAGAGCAAGCAAAGCTTACTCAAGTTTCTGTAAAGAATTCAGCATTTGGATTGGGACCACAATGTACAAATCCACAACTTCCAACTCTTACCCAAATACAAAATAAAATGTTTTATTCTTCCTCATTCACAGTAATTAAAGTCATTGTTTTGTATGCTGCAATAAGCCAGCTCATTTTGCGAGCAGCTCCTGCAAATCCAGGCCAGGCCATTTTCTTCTTACCCTATTATTATTATTATTATTATTTTCCTGTTACTTTTCTGCACAATAATTATTTCCATATTAATAGTAAACACTTTGAAAACCCCTTAAAGTCTGTCATTCTAGAGTCCGCATAATGTGTCCATTACCCATTGAAAGCCATTGTGTAAATCTCAAATAATTTATCTTAGATTAAAGAGCCATTTTAGGAAATCCGTGCCGAAAAAGCATTGTTAATTGTTCAGAAACCATTAAAAAGTCACCCTAAACAGTCATTCATGTCTGGGCTCAGTTCTTTGTCAATGCTAGATATCAGTTCTGTGTGACTTTAATTAGATTGGTGCCCAACCTCATTCTCATTAAGCTGTTGTTGAGGATTTATTGGATATGTTCAGGTTACAGCTACAGGAAGACAAGAGTCGAGCTCTGACCACAGAAGTGCTCACTCAACAAATGGCTCACTCAACAAATCAAGCCAAAAGTTTTTTTTTTTTTTTGTATGACCACTACCACAGTAATCACAAAATTCCTCTAATTTGAAAAATATCTGTACTTCCACGCAAGTGATACTTTTTTAAAAATGAGTGTAAGAGTGCCTTATCATCATAGAGAAACATCTAGATGCAAAAAAAAAATAATAATAATAAATGCCTGTAAACAAAAAAGACTGCATGTTTGCATATTCATAAATGTATGTTCTCACCCTCAACCATGTAACAGGTTCCTTCCTCCTGTGTTAGGGTGCTAAATTATTGACTCAAATATTCCGACAGATGGTTGTGTCAGTCTAATGTGGGTCCACTCGTAGAATACCACCTGGACCTAGGTTTTCTTACTGATCCTGTGCTGCTCATGCGCATTAGAAAAGTTTCAGGCCCAGGTCCCCCTGCAGAGCTGCTAAACACACACAGATCAGTCCCCAAATTCAGCATGATTAACTCTTTACATTCATCTGTACTTGATCTCAACCATAATAATTCATGGAACATGCATGCCTCATGAACAATGTCATTATTTTCTGGAGCGAAATATCACATTATTTTACCCACAGAATGTTTGATTTAATGTACTTTTGCCCTGCCGTCTGATTAAGGGTTGAATTTTCCAGTGGTCATGTGGAAATGCTTTGGTCAGCGCAGACAGTGATTATCTGTGATCTGCGGTTAGCTCTTGGACCGTATATCAGGTAGGGACGAAAGTCATTTCAGTTTCCATGACCGTCCTCAGCTAAATGTAAGACGTTTTTGAGATGGTACCCCCTGCCTTATTATGATAAATATCAGCACTGGATTTGTGCTGAAACAGAGCACAGACCGCATGTAGACACTCGTTGGTAAATTTGGGGGCAATCCGATGTAAATTATATGTTTGCTTTTTTCCACCTTAAATTGATATACAGAGATTTTCTTTGCTGACATGTTTCTGGTCTCTGCTCTCTTCTAAGATGCCAGACATTTTACAGCTGCTGGCAGTAGGGATGATGTTCTGGAATATTTCCCTGAATTACTGTATCACCCGTTTTATTTTCTCTTGAATCCAATTACAGAGAAAAGTAGGACCACTTTAAACACATTATCTGTGTTTGCTGCCTTCAACTCATATACTTAATTCCTTTCAAAATCCATCAAGCCACATTTGATTGTATTTTTTCTATAGGAGTTCTGAATCATAAAATAGTTCTTTAAAAGATTGTTATTACAGCTATGAATATAAAAATTAAGGTAAATTTTTGTCAGTGTTTTTTTTTTTTTCATTTCCGTTGTTCATTTCTTCTCTTCTCAGGAAGCTTACTGTCTGTCAGCAGCTCAGCAGTAACTGTGCTAGGAGCCTCTTGAGTCATTCGTATTAATTGTGATGTGACATTCTCCCTAACTGTCTTGCTAAAAGGCATGTAGGTAGGTGAACACTAGTTGGATTACACTGCAAATGACGAAATATGTGACTGCTACAAATTTTTTTTTCTGTGGCAAAGTCAAGTTACGTTACCTTTATTTATATAGCGCTTTATACAATACAGATTGTGTAAAAGCAACAGTGTTAAACAGGAAAGCAGTGTGCCGATAATGTAGGAGGACAATAGTAAACAGTCAATTATTCAGTTAAAGTCCGTTCGTTGTTGATTTAGTGATGTCATCATCCAGCTCAGTTCAGTTCTCTTCAAATAATGTCTGTGCAATTAAGTTGACAATATTGCCTGAAATTAAGTGTCCCCAACTAACACAGTTCTCCTCTGGCCAGATGAAACCAACATGGTGTGGTTTAATCCCAGGCTGCAACATAAGTCCGATTGTGGAGAGGCCTCGTCTGGTTCTCATGGTCTTGTGCTGATGGCCGTCTAGGTGATGAGGTCTCGGCAGGGGATCTGTCTCTAGGACTCATCTAGTTGACAAGGTCTCTTCTGACATAGAGGTCATCTCTAAGTGCTGATCCACCTTCTGGTCTGGATACAGACTGGATCTGGGTGACTGCAGTGACCATCTGAACTGGATACTGACTGGATTTGGGTCACTACAGTGACTTTGGAATAAGAATGAAACAGACTAATACTGTGTGTAATATAATATGTAATATATTATAATACTTATATGTAATAAAAATGATAGTGTGCTATGTGTATGCCAGGTTAAAGAGATGGGTCTTTAATCTAGATTTAAACTGACAGAGTCTGTCTCCCTCCTGAACAACGCTAGGCAGATTGTTCCAGAGTATGGACATTAAATAGGAAAAGGATCAGCCGCCCCAGTTGATTTTGATAGGTATTATCAAATGGCCAGAGATTTGAGATTGAAGCGGATGGGAAGGTCTATAATGCAATAAGAGCTTACTCAAATACTGAGGAGCTAAACCATTCAGGGCTTTATCAGGGAAAGATTTTAAAATGTATAGGATGTTTAATAGGCAGCCAGTGCAGTGTTGACAACCGGGCTAATATGGTCATACTTCCTGGTTCTAGTAAGAACTCTAGCTGCTGCATTTTGAACCAGCTGGAGTTAGTTTATTAAGCATGCAGAACAACCACCCAATAAAGCATTACAATAATCTAACCTTGAGGTTTTCATTTTAATTTTAAATCAATGTTTCTGCATTTGACATTGATAGCATAGGTTAGATATATTTTTAAGATGGAAAAATATGGTTATACCAATGCTAGAAACATGGATTTCAAAGGAAAGATTGCTATCAAATTGCACACCCAGATTCCTAAATGATGATGAAGAATTGACAGAGCAGCCATCAAGTTTTAGACCGTATTCTAGGTTATTACATGCAGAGGTTTTTGGTCTGATAATTAACACCTCTGTTTTTTAGAATTTAGCAATAGGAAAATAGCCTAATATTCATCTATTTTTTTTTTTTATCAACTGTGCATTCTGTTGGTTTTACGAATTGGTATGTTTCGTCATGCTGTGAAGAAATATAGGGCTATGTATAACTAACACAATGTTTTCTAATGATATCTCCCAAGGGTAGCATGCAAAGCGTGAAAAGCTATGGCCCTAGTACTGAGCCTTGTGGTACTCCATACTGCACTTGTGATCGATATGATACCTTTTCATTAATTGTTTGCAAATTGATGACAGTCAGATAAGTATGATTTGAACCATGTCAATGCAATTCCACTAATGCCAACCCTTATTTTCTAGTGTATTTTAAAGAATGTTGTGGTCAATATGCAAATGCAGCACTACGATTCAGTAGCACTAATAGAGAGATACAACCACAATCGGATGATAGGAGCAGGTAAATTGTAACTCTGATGAGAGCAGTCTCAGTACTATGGTACAGTCTAAAACCTGACTTGAAATCCTCACAGATACCATTTTTCACTAGAAAAGAACTATTGTGAGGATACTGCCTTTTCTAGTATCTTTGACAGAAAAGGCAGATTTGAGATCGGTCTGAAATGATCTAATTCCCTCTAGGACTAAGTTGTTGTTTTTTATATGAGAGGCTTAATAACAGCCAGTTTGAAGGTTTTTGAGACATATCCTAATGACAATGAAGATTTAAAAATATTCAGAAAAGGGATCAGTGACTTCTGGAAGCACCTCTTTTAGTAGATTAGATGGGGTCTAACATACATGTTGTTTAGATGATTTAATAAGTTTATACAATTCTTCCTCTCCTATAGCAGTGAAGGAGTGTAATTGTTCCTCAGGGGATCTATAGTGCATTATCTGATGTGATACTGTATCTGGCAGCTGCTATTGGATAAGCTGAGGAATTTAGACATATCAAAGCAGTCTTTTGTCATAGAAGTGATGGTTCTACCTTATGTGTAACAAGGAGTTGAGTTTGCAGCTTTAGGTATATGGAGTATACACGAGACTAGATAATGATCTGAGACATCATCTCTCTGCTGCAGAATTTTTAATGCCATTGACATCAATTCCATGTGATAGTATTAAATCTTAAGTATGATTACAACAATGAGTTGGTCCAGACGTGTTGTCTGACCCCAGTGCAGTTTAGAATGTCTATAAATGCTGATCCCAATGCATCTTTTTCATTATCTATACATGAATATTAAAATCAGCAAAAATTAAGACTTTATCTACAGCCAGCACTAGCTCAGATAGAAAATCAGCAAATTCTTTGATAAAGTCTTGTATGGTGCCCTGGTGGCCTGTATACAGTAGCCAGTACAAACATCAGTAGGGATTCATCATTAACACTTATTATTCTAGATAATGTTACATAAAGCACCATTACTTCAAACGAATTATACTTGAAACCAGACCTTTGAGAAATACTGAAAATATTACTATACATTAGCAACACCCCTCCCTTTACCTTTTGGACGCGGTTCATGTTTATAACAGTAATCTTGTGGGGTAGACTTATTTTAAGTAATGTAATCATCTGGTTTTAGCCAGGTTTCTGTCAAACAGAGCACATCTAGGTTATGATCTGTGATCATATCATTTGCATTTTTTTTTTTTTTTTTTTTTTTTTTTTTTTTACATTGATTAAATTGTTACCCTTTAAATAATTTGGACTTTTTTTTTTTTTTTTGTATTTGGTAGTTCGGGGAACAGAAACTGTGTCTTAGTATGATATCTAAGTGAAGTCATTAGTCTTTTCTAATGTACTAAATCCCTCTATTTACTTTCATAATAGTTGTTATGCATCTGAGTTGGCTTAAGATTAGTTTTAGAAAGAAACAACATAAATCTTGACATTTACATGCAGATGGTGATAGTGATCAAAGGTCTTCTACATACCTTTGTTGTTCCATTCTCTCGCTGCTAGATCTGTCTTTTCTAATGTCGGCATGCTTTAATGTCTGTGAGGTTTTACCCCACACAAGTTCCTTTTTTTTTTCAGAATAGCTTGTTTGACTGTAGTCTTTTTGTGGTTATCAGAGGAATTTCCTCACTGCTAAAGGCGCTTTCCTGATTTTATGATTCACTGATCTGGCATTAGTTTTTGGATCAGAGATCTTTAGTTTAAAAGAACCTTGAGGGTTTTGATGATAGATCTTATAAAACCCGTAACAATAGTCCTAGAGGTATTTATGTTGCAGTGTGTGCTACACCTGTGATAATTAGAGTAATTTTATATATTGAATATCATCACAGCTTTTTAAAAGGATTGATGGGGTGCTGGCCCACCATGTATGGTACTGGTCTGGAAGGGGATGGTGCAGCTTTAAGGGTTTTTCCCACATATGTGCAGAACCCTTTTTATTTATATATATATATATATATATATATATATATATATGTTATATATATATATATATATATATATATATATATATATATAATATGTATATATATAATATGTATATATGTGTATATATATATATAATGTGTATATATATATATATATATGTGTATATGTGTATATATGTATATATATGTATGTATATGTATATAATCCATTTTGTTTTGTACAGCAATTATTTTATGCTGTTACGATAACAAATATATTGCAATCACGATAAAATATGTAGCTTTATAGTAATGTGGTCTGGTCTTGGAGAGTTTGTGTCAAATTTAGTCTTCAAATGAAACCTGTGCTACTGGTGATTCAGACACACATTAATGGGGCTCAGTCCAGTCTGACAAATATCATAAACATGACGCATTGATCTGTGTGTTTGTTGTTTGCATGTGTAATTGTGTCTTCATAGCAGATTTGTTCTACTGGAAACATCTTGGTGAGCAATAATTGACTGCTCTTTTATAATTGAGGTGTATTTACTGCTATGAAATGGATTGTCCTCACTGATTGCAGTTTGATGACAGTAAAATTATTTGACCTGGCTGGTGCCATTACTGATTAACTACCAATATACAGCCTGTTATACACATACAGATGCTCATTTAAGTGCTCAAATTCTTTCAGTTGTTATATACAAAATTTCCCTAAATTTCTTGTCTTGTGAACAATATATGTGTTTGCGAGTGTATTTAGAGGCATTTTGAAAATTAAGAGCCATCACATTTTCCCAACATGCTCTTGTATTTGTGTTTTCACAGACAAGCTAATTCATACCAAAAATATGTGCCTAAACATACTAATGGAATGAATGTTGGCTCACGCCACAACAATGTAATTGCCAATAGCAATAAGACAAGATTGTTGGTTTGGTTAACCTAAATGAGGAATGCTTTCTGTTGTCACACCAACTCATAGACATAATCAACACACAATCATTACCATCATCATTTCACTCCTTTGATGTTGGAATGAGTAACCTCCAAAACTGTGTGACTCAAACATTCTGCAGTTATTTGCATGCTTTAATTCTTTCATTCATTTTTACCCAAAATCTTAGATTATTTCATTTTACTTTGTTATAATGTGTATTGTACCGGATGTGTGCCCTTAATAAAAATAGCATGATGTGCAAGTTTACAGTGTGTTTGTCTGTAAACATTTTACCAGTCACGTTTTATTGAACTTCAAAAAGATCTGATCTACAGAAATATTAAGGCTTGCAAGTGTCTATAAACTGTCAGAAGCAGTTAAGCTGATTTTAAGATTTGCATTTTTTGTTTGTTCATTTCAGATTGTATGTTTATATCCTTGTTGTTGCATAGGATTAGAAAGCAAATAATAGAAAGAGGCTTAAATGTTTTTTTTACAAGCATATAATGTTGTGCATTAAAAGTGGAGTAAATTATAGTTAAGTAAAGTTGAAAGAGTCATTATGATTGTAATCATCGTATGTATCCAGTGGCGCTGAGTGAGCGGATGTACAGGTGCTTCTCAGTAAATTAGAATGTCATGGAAAAGTTCATTTTTTTCAGTAATTCAACTCAAATTGTGAAGCTCATGTATTAAATAAATTCAATGCTCACAAACTGAAGTAGTTTAAGTCTTTGGTTCTTTTAATTGTGATTATTTTGGCTCACATTTAACAAAAACCCACCAATTCACTATCTCAACAAATT
This sequence comes from Cyprinus carpio, assembly GCF_018340385.1. NCBI lineage: Eukaryota > Metazoa > Chordata > Actinopteri > Cypriniformes > Cyprinidae > Cyprinus > Cyprinus carpio. The sequence goes on along the minus strand of NC_056591.1, from coordinate 17,122,869 downwards.
AGAATATGGTGAAATGCTAATCAGCTAATCAACTCAAAACACCTGCAAAGGTTCCCTGAGCCTTCAAATGGTCTCTCAGTTTGGTTCACTAGGCTACACAATCATGGGGAAGACTGCTGATCTGACAGTTGTCCAGAAGACAATCATTGACACCCTTCACAAGGAGGGTAAGCCACAAACATTCATTGCCAAAGAAGCTGGCTGTTCACAGAGTGCTGTATCCAAGCATGTTAACAGAAAGTTGAGTGGAAGGAAAAAGTGTGGAAGAAAAAGATGCACAACCAACCAAGAGAACCAACCGCCTTATGAGGATTTTCAAGCAAAATTTCAAGAATTTGAGTGAACTTCACAAGGAATGGACTGAGGCTGGTGTCAAGGCATCAAGAGCTGACACACACAGACATGTCAATGAATTTGGCTGCAGTTGTCGTATTCCTCTTGTTAAGCCACTCCAGAGGCATCTTACCTGGGCTAAGGAGAAGAACTGGACTGTTGCCCAGTGGCCCAAAGTCCTCTTTTCATATGAGAGCAAGTTTTGTATTTCATTTGGAAACCAAGGTCCTTGGGTCTGGAGGAAGGGTGGATAAGCTCATAGAGCAAGTTGCTTTAAGTCCAGTGTTAAGTTTCCACAGTCTATGATGATTTGGGGTGCAATGTCATCTGCTGGCGTTGGTCCATTTTGTTTTTTGAAAACCAAAATCACTGCACCGGTTTACCAAGAAATTTTGGAGCACTTAATGCTTCCTTCTGCTGACCAGCTTTTTGAAGATTCTGATTTAATTTTCCAGCAGGATTTGGCACCTGTCCACACTGCCAAAAGCACCAGAAGTTGGTTAAATGACCATGGTGCTAGTGTGCTTGACTGGCCAGCAAACTCACCAGACCTGAACCCCATAGAGAATCAATGGGGTATAGTCAAGAGGAAAATGAGAAACAAGAGACCAAAAAAATGCAGATGAGCTGAAGGCCACTGTCAAAGAAACCTGGGCTTCCATACCACCTCAGCAGTGCCACAAACTGATCACCTCCATGAGAAGCTGGGTCACTCTGGGATTGTGGGATTGACAGCGGGACAAGTGGTGACAGTGTCAAAAAGTTGAGAAATGTGAAACATCCAAAGTGAAAGCGGTGATTTCTTTCATAAATGCTGCAGTTTAAGGTGAATTCAGTGCTTGAATCACATTTTATATTTACTATATGTAGTTGTATTTAATTAATATGCAGTTAGTTATAATATTCATTATTGTTCACGTATTGAAATAACACCCCCCACGCTGTACAATCCCACCTAGCAGCAAATCTCTGGTATTTTGCTGGTATTTTGAGCGTGTTACTTCTGCACCAGTGGACACGTAGAATGAATCACATCTAAAGTAAATGACTTTGCTGTAAGCTGTCAGTTTTAATTCTGAATGATGTGTGTTGGAGTTAATTGAAATAGGAGTCTGATTAAGGTCCCTGAGCTGAAATGCAATTAGAGTTGCTTTTATTTTACCCATATGTATCCCTCCTGGGGATCTGCTCTCTTTGTATCCGCCTTTAAACTGCACACCAAATGTTCAGACCTCTACAGTCTACAGCAGGGACTGGTAGACCGTACAACTTGTGTAAAGACTCTTTCCTTTGCTTATAAATACAAACAACACATAAATGGCATTTATATTTCATTTGTATGTTGTGTGGTGGTAATAGGCGATTTGAGTGTGCACACTGCAATGGCTGATGGAAAGATTGCAATTAAGACTGATGGTGACAACTTTTTTTTTTTTTTTTTTTATGAATGTCAGAGCGTTCTTGAACATTTTAAACCTTATTCTTTCTACACTTAATTTAAAGATTACATTTAATTATCATAAATATTTTAAATAGTCAGAATATGAATGTTAATATATTTAATATATAGTACTGTATTATTTCAATTACAGATTTTTTAGTTTGAACACTTTCTAATTTATGTTGATACTACTACTACTACTACTACTATTACTGCTAACAATAATAATTTATCAAAATAATAATTAATACATTTTAATCAGTTTAATATTATTTTTATTATTACAACAAAGACAACTTTACATTAGGCTGTGTCATAATCTGACACATGGCCGGTGTGAAGTGTGAGATGTTTGTCAAAGCTCAAGCTGTGGGTCACACTGACCTTGGATGTCTTTCTCTGTTGGGAGACAGTCACACACACACACACACACACACACAGCTGTGCTGTTCCCGATCTTTGACTCCACATGTATCAGCATGTCTCTGCATAATCATACACACACACACACACACACACACACACACACACACACACACACACACACACACACACACACAGCTGTTCCCCCCTACACTGGCCATATGTTTGATGTGGCAGTTCCACAGGGAGGAATTTAAGACACATCATCCATGTGTCATCCCACATGTCTTAATGAGTCCCAGTACCCACTAATGGAGGGCAATTTGAAACACTCATATGGTGTAATGGGAGGTCTGGGTGCAGTGATTTAACACTGAATGAATTTCAATTGATAAAGGGCGAGAAACTGTATTGAAATAAGGCTGTGACATCTTACAATGGCCATATCTTTGGTATCTTTGTTTTTTTAATGTAAAATATGGCATTTTTATAGCTACCTTTCCTACCTGCTTAAGTTTTATTTTAGTGTGTGTTTGTTCAAGGTTCATTTTACCTTTCTTGTTCATCTCTTATCATCTCACCTGAAAATGTTTCCTTCTCCTTTGTGGCAGCAGCTGCAGAAGCCATCTACTTAATCCTTCTAGATAGACTGGGCTTAAAGTTGAGACAGTCTTTAGCGGTGAGTCTCTGGCGTTGTTCTGGGGAGCTCTATTTCAGAGCTGGAAGGGGACCAATAGCTTCTATCTTCTGAAGCACAGGTAGAGTGAGGCTCAGATTTAAGAGGAAAACCACAATTTACAGAGACAGGGAAGTATGAAATTGGTATTTGGTAACATCTCCCAACATTTCACAGAAATGGATGTTTTTATCAGGAGGCAGGGATTGCCCGTATTGGTTTGAAACTTGATAATAGTTTTGGGAAGATTTTTCATGTTCCAAATCATTACAACCACATACCGGGTGCCAAAACTGAAATAAGAGCCTCACTGCAATTTGGAAATATACTGTACAGGAAAAAATGCTATATTGTGAAATATTATTACAATTCAAAATAACTTTTCTAATGTGCTGGTTTGGTGCTCAAGTAACATTTATTTTTATTATAAATTCTGACAACAGATTTACTGCTTAGTATTTTTATAGAAACCATAATATTTTTTTTCCAAGATTATTACCCCAAACTTATTTCTTTGATCCGACCACTGTATTGACATCATACACTGTAAGCAGTGCAGTGCCTACATGTTCAGCTTTTCTACAAGTAGATGCCAGAATTATGAAGGTTTTAGGAGGAACAATTTGTGATTGTTAGCATGGCTTAAAATCATAATTTGCTACTGTTTTATAAATCATTGCCCAGTCAACTAAGGCCTAACCATAACAAAATCAGCAGGAAACTAATGATTTCTTAATGAATGAAGATCAATGGCAATATACACACATTTCTTTAAACAAGTGTAATTTGAATCATTTGGGTCTAATGGTTCATTCAGGTTAAAAAGACATAAAATAAATAAAACTCACTCCCACCTCTTTTTTTCAGCTGAGGGAGATACTGATCTCATTGGGCCAATGAATCATCTGATGGAATATTGTATTAATCAAATAACCTGCAGTCAGATTCCCCCTAGTGTGTTTAATTTAGCTGTCTCCTAACAGTGCTTCATTCAGATGCCTTCATGGAGACTGTCCACGAGTGAGCTGTCAGACTAAAGGAGATGGACTGGTGAGGTCATGATGGCCAAAGCTGTCATGTGCATACTTTAGACACGAACATTCACTTCAAGCATAGACGATCTTGCTGTAGATTGACACGTGAATATGTGCTGTCATTTGTACAGGACAACGTTTAAATCGCTGGATGACACTTTGAAGGGATGGACTGCAGACAAACATTTGAATACATTCATGACATAATGAAAAAAATCACCTCACCTCCCTATTTTGTGTGTGTGTGTGTGTGGATTTGTGTGTTCATTCTTGAACCACACTCACACACTCTAAGTCTATGTCAGTGTGTGTTCATTCTTGAACAATGCCACAGTGCTCCACAGGGACACATGTTAGGTTTATCACAGTGGAGAATCAGATCAATATGCCACAGTGAACAGAGCGAACAAGCTGTCTGCTGGCACATATTATTGACAAACACTACTGTGGTCTCTGTGTGTTTGTGTTTGTGTTACATAGTGCATGAGTGCATTTTCGGACAATCACACACAGCAAAATCATAATAAGACACAATATTTGTGAATGTACATGCACTTCATGTACACCCCACCTATTATGGCTCTTAAATGGATAGAATAAACATGTCATTTTTTACTCATACTCATGTTGGTCTAAACCTGTATGTTTTTTGTTTGTTTTTTTTCACCCCAGGGAAAATTTAGAACAATCTTTACACAACTTATTCCTATCACTGTCCATAATAACCACCTCTGCAAAGCTAAAAAATGTGCAATAAAAGTGGTCCACATATGACTGCTGAAAATAGATCTTTATCACATGGCCCAAGCAGACATTTATTAATAAAGCACTCAAGTTTGTTATTTTGTTTTGTATTTTGTCCTTAACAGTCTTAGTCACTGTGAACAGCAATTTTATGGAGACTGTCTTTGAGAATAATTTTCAGATTTTTACTTTTGTGTTCAAAAAATAATAACAGCGAATGGGTTTGAAACAACATGAGGGTGAGTAAATAATGACTGAACTTTCATTTTTTTGTGGACTCTTCCTTGAAAGTATTTTTTACTATGAGTGTATTTATTTCTTTTCTGTTTATTACTTTAGTGTATGGGTATAGGTTTGTTTGTCTTAGATGCCCATTAAAGCAGTAGCTCAGGCTGACCTCTCTACTAGAGCTGCAGTTTGTCTGTCTGTGTGTGTGAGCCCACAGGGATTCATTATTCAAACCAAAATATAGCTCTGCTTTTACAGACAACTTCACATGCCTGTAAGCTGAGAAACATTCATGTTCATGTCTCTGCAACGACTAGTAATTATGACATTGTTGTGTCATTTATGTGCAAAATGACTGTGAATTGACTTTACAAAGATTGGATTTGAAAAAACAAAACAAAAAAACAACAGTTAAAGGGAAAGATCACCCAACAATGAAAATTGTGTCATTAATTACGCACCCTCATGTCGTTCCAAGACCTTCGTTCATCTTCGGAACACAAATTAAAATATTTTTTAAAATATTTTTTTCTCTTCAGGTCAGTCTCTGCGGCCATTCACAAGAGTGCCATGATGCATATCTGTGCATTCCTCTGCTTGTAAACAAGGCACAGCACTTGCATGTTTTACATAAGAATGCAGGCTCCTGCGTCAGCAGCACCACACGCATGCGTTTTGGTACTTTTGTGAATGGTGCCGGAGACTGACCCAGCTGTCATGGCCTAATGAATAGAGACTTGTAACCTGAAGGTTGCGGGTTCACGTCTCAAGTCCGGCAGGGATTATAAGTGAGGTTAATTTGTGAATATCCAACGCTCTCTCCACCCTCAATACCACGACTGAGGTGAGACCCTTGATAAAAGGCACCGAACCCCCAACTGCTCCCCGGGCGCCGCAGCATTGACTGCCCACTGCTCTGGGTGTGTGTTCACGGTGTGTGTTCACTGCTGTATGTGTGCACTTTGATGGGTTAAATGCAGAGCACAAATTCCTAGTATGGGACACCATACTTGGACACACGTCACGTCCTTCCCTTTCCTTTCCTTTTCTTTGTTAAGAGAAGAAATGGTTGAATAAAGTCGTTACTTTGTGCAACTGATGTCACATGAACTATTTTAACGATGCCCTTACTACATTTCGGGGCCATAAAATGTTTCAGTAGTGTTGCTGTCTATGCAGGGTCAGAAAGCTCTTGGATTTTATCAAAAATTTCTTAATTTGTGTTCTGAAGATGAGCGAAGGTCTTACAGGCTTGCAATGACATGAGGGTGAGTAATTTGTGACATAGTTTTTTATTTTGGGGTGAACTATCCCTTTAATGTGTGTAACTGAACTCTTTGCATCATTATTTGGTCAGATTTCTGGCCAAACACACACAGTGGTGATTTAGAGTCTAATCAGTCTCTGAAGTCCTACTGTGTTCCTTATTTAGGCTTATTTAATTTCCACTCTTGATTTTTCTCCTCTTGGTTTTTCCTTGATGTGTATGTTTGTGTTTACTGTCCTGTCTAAAGTTGTTGGCTTGAACAGCCCTATAAAGCCATTTATCTCAACCCAGTTTTCAAAATATTTAGTACAGTACAGTATAATACAGTACAGATCATCTCATCTTTTGCCATGTGAGTCATAAAGATATTCATAATGTTGAAGAGAGTGTATGTGTGTGTGTGTGCGTCTACCAGTATTTTTAATCTGAACCCAGTCCAGTGTAAACTATCATTAGCTTTGTTCAGTTTATCTTTGAATTACATTTAAATTGTTTCTTCTCTGTTAAAAAATGATCTGAGCTGCAGATATCACCTTTTGATTTTCAGCAAAACTATGCTTATTCATCACCATGGAAACAGGGTGGCACTGTAAGTGTGTCTTTCCCTAATTCTTTTCACATCCTAAATCCAAGGGATATTAGTGGATTGATTCCATATCACATTGAAAGGCCATAGGTCAAATTTAAGTGTTATATCACTTTGTCCGTGTGTGTGTGTGTGTGTGTGTGTGTGTGTGTGTGTGTGTGTGTGTGTGTGTGTGTGTGTGTGTGTGTGTGTAAAAGAAAATGTTCAACTTCATTACGTTTTTTCCCCACATTTCAGATTAAGCCATTTTTATCTCAGTCTTTTAATTAAATTGGAAATGGTGTTGGTAGAGAAGAAAAACGAATCACAGAGATAGTGACTGAGAGAGAGTGAGGGAATCTTTATTAATTAGAATTTCTGGTCTACTGAGTAGCTCAAGGGCTCGTTATGAAATATTCTCAAAAAGAACAAGTCCATCCATTTTTCATCAATTAGCCTACTACAGGAACACACACAGAGACAGACACATTAATGTTGACTCCTGCCTGGGTGAATGAGCTGAAAGGTTTCATTTCTTGTTGTTTTGTTGCCCGAAGGGCCACCACAGGGTTTCCTCTTCTGTATGTCCATTACTTTTCTATGACACATCATCAATCATCTTTCTAGTCTGCACAGTGTGTGTGTGGGCTTGTGTGCATGCATTTAAAGGTTGTGTGTGTGTGTGGCTGTGCCTCTTAGTTTTCTTTTCCATGTGTATTTCCATTCACTATAGCTGGATTATCCTTCTATCTGTAATTAAAGTCAGCCATGGTGAACGCCACACTGCCACTGAGCGGGACCATACATATTTTATCACTCTTAAACACACACACACACACACACACACACACACACACACAGAGGCACACATTTCCACAATCAGGAATGTTAAGGATTTTTTTTCTTATCACCTCAAATAGGTTTTGAGATACCTGTCACTAGCTGATGGTAGTAGGACTGTCATGGTTTGGTTTTTGAAGAGTTGGGGGGACGGGTGTCTTTGGCCATCAAAGGTAATGGGGTCATGACCTTTTAAGGCCCCAGTTTTGGAATGTTTTTTTTATCATCTTGCTTTCAGGACCTCATGAAATTGCTTGATATATAATTATTAATAACCCATAGGCTTTAATTAAAAAGCCACAAATATGATTAATCTCAGGTCATCAGGAATACATTCATATTGACAGGGCCTATATTTACACGTTGATTTTACTTCTTTGTGTAACTGTGGAGGATTGTTTATTTGAATGTTTGAGTATTTTTGGAGCGTCCTATATCTAAAACCATTATGCAGTTGTGTATGTTTATGATGTAGACAAAAACGTGTCCAGTAACTCTGATGGTGATCTTAGTAAATGGACAGTTTTGGATGTTTAGATATATTCAGGAACGAATATGCAGCTTATATCTGTGAGCATTATAATGACACTTCCTATAATAATATTTCTTCATTTTAATAATATTGATTCAGGATTATTTTAAAGGAAAAATAAAAACTCATTTGCTCTTTGTATAATAATATGAATGATGTTTTTTAACATCTGTGCTTGCTCTTCTGCCAGTGAACGATATATCCACATATAGACTGCAGCAGTTAGATTGTATACTATGTATTCAGAAATACTCTGTAACTGATCCTCTGAGAGGCCATAGATTGTTGTTGAAACCTTCAGGGAGCAATAAATGCCCATGATGCTTTTCCCTACCAAACGGACCCTTGTATTAGAGAGAGGCCCGTTCTGCTGAGTGAAACATACTTGCATAAATCCTAAGTAGTCACATTGAGTGATAGGTGACCTCAGTGCTATTATAAAAGGTTATTATACAGAAATGAGAAAGAATGTCTTCAGTCAGTCTCATCTTAAGCCCACAATGATTATGTTGTTACTTGAGTTTTTTAGATGCCTCATCCATTGGGAACCAATTGCCCTTGACGTAACCTTGGATTCACGGAGTATGAATTTATTCATTTTTTTTTTCTTCTAGGGGAATGTTATCATATGTTATTAGAACAGGATATTATGTTATGGACAGAGTCACACAGACAAAGAGTTAATGAAAATGCTACTTTTCTCACACTTTTCTTTGTTTTTTTAACTATAAATAAATCATGCATATTTAAACATTGATTTGAATTCACCAAAACAGCCCAGGTGCAAGTATTTGAATATCAGATCAAAGTGTGGCTTTTCGTGTGTGTGTGTGTGTGTGTGTGTGTGTGTGTGTGTGTGTGTGTGCTCTACCCAAGTCAAGAGCATCTGTTAATATTCAAAAATATCTCCGTAAGTATGATCAGATGTCTCACAATGCATAGCTGCATATACCATGGCCAACAGTTGCAAGAAGCATATACATAGAACTTCATATGGTGTAGCTATACTGTTAACAAACCCCTTTCTTTCAGTCAGACATCCGTATTCATAATTATTAGTGTTTTTTATTTATTTATTTAGTTTTGCTTTACACCTTTCTTCAGCTGTGTTGTAGCTGTCATGTTTGTGTGTATTATGACTTTATATTGTAATATTGTTTTGTTTCTTTTGCAAAATGTCTTTATATTGTGCGGTGCACAATTAAGTGTGGTCCCCCCCCCCCAATACCAGTATAGCGCTCAGGGGTCTCTCTTCATGTTAACAGTCTTCTGACTGTTATGTGTTCGTTATTGGACATCCTCAGGGTACAGTCACATGGTGACCTTCAAAACCCAAGAGACCCACAGCTGGACCTGTTTCCACTAGTCTTGTACAGGGTTACTTTATGATATAACATATTCCTCTGTGGGGAATGACGAATTGAGTTTTATCTTATTCTTAAACATTAAAACAAACAAAAATATATATATATACTCTGAGCTCTCTTCCTACAGATGTAGCCGGTGGAAAGAAAATGAAATCTGAGACTGCAGTACTTGTAAATAAATGGGGTAAATAAATGTTACTTAATGTTTGTTAGAGATTTGTCAAGATTTCATGAGTTACAATTGACTCTTTGCCAAAGTGATTTTGATATGCATATGTCAAACTTTCATCTACATTGCATTAGGGGTATTATTCAGTGTTATTTAATAACTGGATGTGGTTTAAGTAATCTGTGGCATTTAGTGAAGGAGAGTAGTGGATCAAAATAACTATAATTTATTGTTCTCTCTAACAATATACTATAAGCAGAATTAATGCAGATAATATGATTGTAAGTCATTGTTTTAAATTAGATTTTAAGTACTTCTAAATTTACAGTAAAAATATGTTTACCACATTCCACCTATTTTCTGATGCAAAGACTGGCACTATTCAAGCAAAGGTTGTTGCTAAGATTATGACATGTGGAGGAGGGGGAACTGAATCTTTCTTTCCTACACCATCAGAAACCCGTTAAAAGAGAGATAGTCATGCAGGTCACAGTATGAGAGCTGCTGTGTGGTGTGGTTGCATGGCTGGACATTGGGTCAAGGTTTAGTAAATAAAGCCATCCCTACTCACAGTCACTAAATAGTTCTGTATTTGTTCTGCAATCACATCATTTATCATTTAACTGAGAACATGGCTTTGATGTTCTTTCTGGGTTTTAGTTACCCATGGTTTATAATAGGTTTTTTTATGTAATCCCTCTAGGCACTGAAAACAAGCAAAGCTTAATAAAAGCCTGTTTTTTGTCATTCACCCTTAAGCACAGAGTAAAGGAAAAGGTAACAGCATTAAAACATTGATGGAGGCTTTACAGTAGACAAGGTCAAGACCATATTCAGAATCTTGATGAAACTCTGTCAGGGCAATATTACATGTTAATATTTGTCAGATTGAGCTCTATAAATCATAAACCAGTGCATGAAGTGAATGAAAATATCAAATGTCATAAATGTAACCTATTATTTGAATGGTATTGCTTTGCTCTGTAAATACAAATGACGACTTGTGGGGTGTGATTGTTTAGTGTAAAACTTTAAATGACCATTCATTTTTTGTTTTTTATATTTTACCCAGTTTTCCTGCAATACTTGCTGCTCTGCTTTGGTTGAGCTAACAGCAGAGGAGTTCACTCTTAAATGTGTTTAGGGACTCCAATGGAAAAAAAATAATAAAAATCAGTGAAATGTAGCATGACTGCAGTGATGTCACCCTGCCTTTTCTGTGTGCAATACCGTAGCAGAGTTTATGGATAGAATGAATAACACTGGCTGCTGGGAATCATGGGTAAAAGAGCTTAGATCTGTGCAGTAGCAGCTGTATAAAGGAAGAGTTGTCTCTTGCACCCTGGTTTTATTCCTGCTGTAATTAATTCACTGTTAAAAGACTTTCATTAATGTTGTAGGAAAAATAATTCTTAAGGAAAAAGGGACAGAGTGGGAATGATTGGGTTTCAGATGAATTTGATAAGCCTATAACGGTCATCTGAAAATCTGACAGACAGTAATTTTTAGCTTCTCTAACTGTTGTGTGAGTAAATATACCAGAATGTTAATACTGTTATCTGGTGTTTATGAATTGAGTAATAGCCCATATATTTTGGCATGCATCTCAGTAGGTTTTTAGATAAATATAAAGTCAGCTCTAGTTAAACAAGAAACCAGGCTAAATCAAATGTTTTGTAGCATGATGTTTTATTTACTGAAAAAGGTGCGACATGCTCAGTGGCAACACGATGATGACATAAGTTGAATCTGTAGCAGTTTTGATGATGGTGGTGATGAAATGAAACAGTTTGCAGTTCCAATCTTAAACTTTCATTTTAAAGTGAAGTCTAGGAGCTAAACTAAAGTTCAAAAGTCACTTTTACTCGCACTTTTGATAAATGTAATGTACACATGCTAAATATATGTATTTAAAAAAAAAAAAAACCTTACCAACCCTATACTTTTGTATGGTAGTGTATGTTTGGTCTCCACAAATATGGGATTTCTGCATAACATATCTTGTTAGAGAGATGGTATAAGCCACTGCCCAATTTATCTAAATTTATCTGCTGTTCCTTTTTTTCCTCTTAGGGTTGGTGTTTTTCCTGCAGAGGTCTGCATTTGATGTATAAATAGATTTGCATGGTAAACTCATCTGTCTGTTGGAGGTCATTTAGTTCTATGAAATGTTTACACCCACACAGCTGGACACATGCGTACAAAATCATATATGTACAGAGCCAGTGCTCTTAAATTAAGTCAAATCAGCTGACAAAGCAGAGCTCAGTCTCCCCAGCTGACACATAAATCACGGAGTACAAAAATATATAAACAGAAGTCAGTTCATTCATTTACATCAGACGTCATTATCATTTCAATGTATTTTATATTTATTGCCCCAACGGCGATATTCTTTTTACCAGCTTAATGGCAGGGCTTTGTGATTAGAAAAAATAACCCATGAATTAGAGATGTGATTGGTTAAAAAAAAAAAAAAAAAAACTGGCAGCTTTGAAATCACATACACTAATTTTTTAAGTTTGGGATCTTTAAGATTTTTAATGTTTTTGAAAAGAAGTCTCCTATGCTTACCAAGGCTGCAGTTATTTCAAAACCACAGTATGAACAGTAAATATGTTTACAGCATTTATTTTTTCTGTTGTAATATATTTTAAAATGTAATTTATTCCTGTGATGGCATTACGCCATTACTTCAGTCTTTAGTGTCACATGATCTTTCAGAAATTATTCTAATATGTAGATTTGGTGCTGAAGAAACTTTTCTTAATAAAAAAAGAATGTCTCTCTATTTATTTTTCAGGATTCTTTGATGAATAGAAAGGGGGTTTTGTGTTTTGAGTAACAATGTAAAAGTCTTTATTATTGTCACTGTAATGCATAACAGCGGAAATAAAATTAAATACATACATACATTCTGTACATACATAAATACTTACTTTTGAACAGAACAGTAGTCCAGGGCATCCTGCATCAGCAAAACAGCTGCTATTGAGATGAATGAGAATATTAATGGACCGCTTTCTCCAGGTAATATACCAAGCAAGATGTGTGTGTTTGTATTCTGAATCTTCCATATTTTATTAATTTCCTTCTAAATTTTACAGATAGCTTTTTCATTAGGAAACATTATAACAGTAAGATGTTAAAAGCTTTTGATTTCTTTGTCTGTTGGTTGATTTTCAGTCGTGTTCTCCTCATCCACACTGCTGGCATGCAGCGTTACAGATGGACAGAGAGAGACAGAACTGTGGAAGGAAGAAAGGGATGGATGGTGAAGTTATTGTTCACTCTCAGGGAACAGTGGGGGAAGTGATACACATTGCATGGGGTCTTTTCCAAATTTCTCTCTCCGGTGGTTGTGACTGTGTTTTGGCTGTTGAGATTCAGGCTGAGTGCCAGGTGGACTCTAACCTGCTGCCTGCCGCTTTTCAGCATCTCCACTGACTCCAGGCAGACTTCTTTTGCTAACCTCTATTCCTGATATTTTAACAGGAGGAAACACATCAGTGACTGCTTGTTTAAGACCCACTGAGGCAATAATTGAATAGCAGTTTTTTAATTTGAATTAACTGCTTAACAGTTAGCTCATTCATTTTAGGGGTCTGCTGTTAATTAAATTAGATCAAACTCTTGTTTCCTTTCAGGGGGTGTTTTTTGGGATATTTCCATGGTGAACTTTTCTTGCTAGACACAACATTTGCTAGGATCTGTGGATATTTAGTCATAGTCTTAGTGAGAGGAGTTATGTCTAAAAGCTGACATCTCAAGCCCCCACACCTAAACATTTCTGGTTATTGTATATCCAGAATGAATTACAAAATGCCTACCACAGGCCGGCTCATGGGAACAGTGGTGATTGTGTCATCAAGTATTATCTAGTCAACATGTAAAACATCTCCACATCTCCACATTTGACATCTGATTGTCTGCCACTACCACCCCTTTGTCTCTCCTCTTTCCTTCTGAGGGATCTCACTTCAATCTATCACCTCTATCCTCCTCACCTTTTATTGATATAACTTCATCAAATATAAGACAAATCCAAATTCTGCTGTAAAGCAGCTCTAAAAATACAAAGACAAAAAGTGTATTTTTTTAGCTTCAGTGTTGATTCAGTTCAGTTAAATACCTGTGGATTCAAATTCAGTTGAGTTATATAACAGCTCTACAGAAGACAGTAGTGTCATTATTTAGCTAATGTCAGGTGTTATGTATGGTCAAGCTGAACTATGCAAATGAGGTTTGATGTGGTATGCTAATTTGACATGTTTTGACACTGATTGGTTACGTACTGATTGAATGTGTCTGGTTCTGGCAGGATTGAAGAGCTTTTGGTGTGTCTTTACCGTTTGACGCTCAGACAATTGGCAGCTCATTAGCTGCAGGAGGGCAGGGAAATGCACACACATATGCAAGACGCTGCTTCATATTGAGCAGACATAAAATGTGCTCTTCTCTAGGGAGCTGAGTGTAGAAAGATCAGTGCAAACAAATTCTTCTCAGAAATCCCACTCGTGTGGCGTCTACAGCTGCATACATTAAATGCATTTACACAATCAATATTGTGGCCTGAACAACCTTTCCCATTTACAATATCTCAAATAAGCTCCTATAATAAGCATTCAGAATGAGATGGAGCATATTCAGCATAAGATTGGCAGCATATTAAATTATTATTTTGACTTTGAATCCTTGTAACATGGCATGCACAAATTTATCTTCTTTACAGGGATGACTCTTCTGAAGCTGACAGCATACAAATGTGCTGTAACTCAAGGATTACAGTGTTCTTAAAACCAGGATTTCACAGAGGCATAAAATCAGCTTATCCTGTGCAAGACCTCATTCAAGATATATGCTCCATTTCAGAACACAATGAAATATAATTTATTAAATAAAGGTTATATTTCTAAGATGTATAGTCACTCTTTCTCTTGTTAATTTGGGTTACAGTGTTGAAACCCTGATTTGATTTCCAATTTGTTGCATTAAATTAACCTTTGGCATGAGATTCAGACAGAGACTGTTTACCGTGAGATCCACAGTAATTCATTAGCATTTAAAAGGTAATGGGCAGTTAACAAAAAGCCTCTCATCTTTCATAAACATCTCAGATGGACAAATTCCATTTAAATCATCATTTAATTGTCCCTCTCTTTTATTGAGCCAGGGTCTTATGCTGGAGGATATTGCTGATTGCATGAGACTGTATTGAGCTCTTTGTTAGTGAATAGCCTCTCTCAGCAGAAAGTCTGGTGTGCCATGCTGCTGATGCTAGCAGCAGTTTGTTGGTCTCTGTGTAGTGTCTTGGCTGTGTATAGCCCTCATGTTTTTGTTGACTGGTCAGCAGCAGTTAATATGAGCTGCTTTCAAAGGCTCTTTTACGGGCTCTCTGTTTTGTACAAGAAGTGTTTGTACATTTTCATCCCCTGATGCAGAACAATCTCCTTCTCACAGGTGAAATGTTGATCTGGTTGCATTGCTGCTTACTGTTGCAATGCTACAGAGCTAAAAAAAAAACAACAACAAAAAAATACAAAAACTTTAAAGGGATAGTTCACCTAAAAATTAAAAATTTGGTTTTCTGTTACTGGTTTGGTTTCTGTTCCAAACCTATATTCCATAAAAATATTAAGCAGGACAACTGTTTCCAACATTTATAATAATAAGAAATGTTTAGTGAGCACCAAATCAGTATATTTGAATGATATTAGAGAGATCATATGTGACCCTGGACCACAAAACCAGTCTTAAGTCACTGGGATTTGTAGCAATAGTAATATGCCTTGCTAAGGACATTTGGACAGCTTTAAGGTTGATTTTCTTAATATTTAGATTTTTTTGCACCCTCAGATTCCAGAGATTCAAATAGTTGTATCTCGGCCAAATATCCTCCTATAATAACAAACCATATATCAATGGAAAGCTTATTTATTCAGCTTTCAGTTTTGAAAAATTATGACTGATTTTGTGGTCCATGGTCACATATGACACTGAAGACTGGAGTAATTTCTTTACAGGATTAAATTAAATTTTGAAATATAGTTAAATAGAAAAGTTACTTTAAATTGTAAAAATATTTCAAAATTTTACTGTTGTACTGTATTTTTAATGAAATAAATGCAGCCTTGGTGAGCATATTCTTCTTTTAAATTTGGTCTGAGACACACAACATATTCCATCTATTTCTGCTTCCCTTATTATATGATGACGCATATATTAATTGTTGTGTTTACATTTCAACAATGTGGAGTAAAAATCTGACTTTTTTAGCTGAGGTGACTATAGGACAGATGTTGTTTTAAGGGTTAAACTGGTTGTCTTGTATAGTCTGACCTGCGTGTTGATTGGTTAATATAGTAGTATTAGTATACAGCAGTGTAGTGCTCAGGTTTGACGGTTACTGTGTCATGCCACATGTGTGATCAACCATGCAAGGTTAACTGATTCACTGACAGGGAAAGAATGATGCTAGTGATTTAGTGTGCCAGACAGCACTGTCGTGTTTAATGGATATAGAGGGTTTATAGAGACCCCGATAAAACAGCACTGTCGTGTTTAATGGATATAGAGGGTTTATAGAGACCCTTTTTATGTTTTTTTTTCACACATCAAATTTAAACAATCATAAATAACACTATTTCCGTCATTTTAATTAGCAGTTTATTGTTGGCGATGTTTACACAGCTTCTCTTTAATTGTTAAAATGACAGTGTGTACCACACCGCAAATGGAAACATTCATGTATGAAGAACGCTGTAGACATGGCCACAGTCTTTTTCAATTTTGACATCTGTAGATTAAAATGTCTTTATCATTCCTCTGTCCTACCCCATGACTTGCCTACTGCTACATTACCCACAATGCTCTGAAGTGACTTCTATCTAATGGAGAAACAAGTTTTCTTACTTTCTCACAATCCATCAATCACTCTATTTTGTGCTCTTTTCTCAGCAGGGATGGGCAGTGAGAGACCTTTGTGGAAAATTTACAGTTGCAGCACTTTTTTGTGCAGTTTTACTGAAAAACGTGTCATCTTCAAAAAAAAAAAAATAAAATAAAACTGTAAACCAGTTGAACCATGTTAAATGCACAGAAATAGTGTTGTACCATGAGAATTGAGCCACTGATATTCTTTTCAGTGCAAACATCTTATTTGAGATGTTCAATGCTATTTGCCTGGTTTAATTAATGTTGCACTATTACTGCTTGCAAACAGCAGACGTAAAGAGAATTTGTTTAAAATAGATGTTTCCCTTTTCTATTCATCATGGCAGCGGTTATTAGTTTGTGGCATTACCTGATTTGCATAATTTAGTGAATGAGGCACTAAAATAGCATAGACAGCATGTGCGTATAATTCAAATGTGGTCACACACATAAAATGACACTTAATTTAAACATTTAATGTCCCATCCTGTCTTGTGCAAAGCATTCTGGGAACTGATATCCTCTGCACAGGTTCATTGCACCTTAGAGTGTTATTTGACAATCTAATCAGCATCAGTTTCCTTTCCGGCCTCCACAAGGAGATCATCCCGGTTGTCTTACAGGGTTGCCACATCAGCCACCAGCAATTCTGTTTGCAGTCTATCCATTCAGGCATCTAATTGGCTGCAGAAATCACCCTCATGTTCATTTAGCTTTGATCATTATAAAAAGGGTATGTCGTTCTCTGTGTGTCACTGCATGTGTGTGGAAAATGAGTCTCATAAAGAAGCCAGCCATGTGTGAATCTCTCTGGAATCATACTGACAGATGCTGAATTAGACAGAGCAATGGATATGATGCAGTTCAGTGTAGTTTTTTGATCCAGGTTGTCTATGAGTGGAATGAGTGTGCTTTGTGTGATCCCAGTGTTCTTTCTGTCCCCTTTGGGCTACTGACTACTTAGCATGCTTGACTTCACACAAGTTAACATTTAGAAATCAGAGGGAGAAGGGTAAAATGTTTGTTTACACACCATGATTCAACCTCTCTCCCTTTCTCTCTTAAAAAGGGAAGTGAGTGAGAGAGAAAGAGTAGAAGTGTTATTACTGTACTCTGGTGCTGTTTGTTATTGAGAGGGTTTTACAGTGTTTTACAGGGGTCTGTGGCCCCTGACACGTTGGGGTCTCTCTAACACACTCTGAATAACAACTCTATAGGTATTAGAGTAGAGCGGTTTCAGTACTCAGCCATGTCATTGTTCTAGAGACAAAATTATACAATGATGTCATACCATCTTAGAGAAAATCCACACTTTGTGTTCTTAATGCTTAAGCTTTTTGTAATGTTTTTTCTGTTGTAAAGAATATAGCCTACTTTGAAAAATTTTCATCTTATTTGCCATATAATGAAAATAAATCCAAAAGAGTCCAAAAGTACACACTGAACTCCATTGACTAATTTTTCAAATTATCTTATTTTGTGTTCCACAGAAGTCAGGTTTTGAATGACATGAGGATACTTGTTAAAATTCTAGGGTGTACTATCCCATTAAATTGTTAACCTTACAGATTTTAGACATTTCTTATACCTGCGTTTT
The DNA here is from genome assembly GCF_018340385.1 of Cyprinus carpio. Taxonomy (NCBI): domain Eukaryota; kingdom Metazoa; phylum Chordata; class Actinopteri; order Cypriniformes; family Cyprinidae; genus Cyprinus; species Cyprinus carpio. Next base: position 17,104,780 of record NC_056591.1, on the reverse strand, counting down.
AACTATAGAAACAGTTTTCCATGATTTTACATCAATTTTGCCATGTTTGTCCAAACTCTATTAATTTAAGAACAACAAACAAACAGACAAATGCAAATCATGCAAATGGTGCAGTTGAGTGATGTGCTTTTGATCCAGATATTAACCTGATTTCCTCTCTGTGCTCATTTACCGGTTCTCGCCTTAATTGATATGATTAGATAAGAAGTGGGTGTCTCAATAATTTTTGTCTGGAATAAAACAGCACTGGTGCCTAATTAGTAATGTGTATTAGTGTATTAATGAATTCGAGATTAAACTTCACGCAGACGACCAGGGTGCTAATTAATTCCACTAATTTGCATAATAAAGAGCACACATGACATTAGAGATGTGTGGAAGTAAGCGTAAATATGGGCTAACAGAAGTGAGATTTGAATGAAAGTGTTTAACTTTTTCACTTTGTTTGTCAGAGAGATAGATGGCCATTAGGCACTGTCTGTCTCTCCAGACCCAGTTAGAGGTCAGTGTGTCGTGGGCCTAATGGTTAGAGAGTCGGACTCCCAATCGAAGGGTTGTGAGTTCGAGTCTCGGGCCGGCAGGAATTTGTGGGGGTGGGGGAAGTGAATGTACAGCGCTCTCTCCACCCTCAGATACCATGACTTAGGTGCCCTTGAGCAAGGCACTGAACCCCCAAACTGCTCCCCGGGCGCCGCAGCATAAAATGGCCCACTGCTCCGGGTGTGTGTTCACAGTGTGTGTGTGTGTTCACTGCTCTGTGTGTGTGCACTTCGGAGGTGTTAAATGCCAGAGCATGGTTGAGTGCTGTCTGTGATGCAGCCATTAAACTGAAGGGTAGCATGATTTTTGTGGTTGAGTGCTGTCTGTGATGCAGCCATTAAACTGAAGGGTAGCATGCTTTAAATTTGTTAAGCTTTGTTTTACTCTTGGAAGGCACTCCCATCAGGTTGTCTTTCTTTCTCATTCTCACTTCTAAACATTCACTTATATATTTGAATATAAATTTTGTGTATTTGTTTATTTATATGTATTTGATTATTTACGTTTTTATAATTTTTATGATTTATATTTTTTTTATTGCTTAAATTAAAAGATTTATTTTGTGTGTTATATCTCGTCTAGGGCCCTACAATCACCATTAGATTTTTGGGTTCTACACATCCCGATTTAACAGCTGGTTATAGAATGGTTATATAAACTAAAGACTGCATACATTGAAGAGGATCAGTTGTTATTGTTAGGAGAGGAGATCTTTTCATTTTTTATTTTTTAATTTTTATTTTTTTCTGGAGATGCTCTTGGGTTGCTGTATCCTCCTTGGCCTGTATCTAGGCTGATTGTGAGAGCAACATTCCGGTCATAATTTCCATCGTAGGGATCCTATTCTCATTAGGATATAACAGATATTTTATTTTAATTTCAAGTTCAACTTTATAGAAATTTAAACTAGGCCACTGACTATACCTTTCTCTGTCAGTCAGTTGCTCTGTCTGTGAGTAAAGCCTCTAAAAGCCGTTAGGTTCTGATTTGGTTTTGTACGCAATGCTGCTCTGGAACTGATGCTTGCTGATCTGGCATCTTGGTGCACCAAATTTTAGAGTGTGAACGCACTTTCCTAATGTGATGTTTTAGCACTTCTGTTGCTGTATTTAGGCTCTAATTATAAAAACTGTCAGCTTCAGAATTTTGTATTTTGCTGTGTGTGTGCGAATTAGAATGTGTTTTGAATTATGCAGCAACACGGTGATGTAGGACTCTGCCTCACTGTTTTCACCTGTCTTTGTTTTTTCAGTAATATTTGATATCTGAGAGTTATAATGTTGTCATTATCAATAAAGACAAGTCACAAGCCCAAATTTTGTTAATAAGTTGATAACTGGATTAGTATATTTAGTGAATCATTCAGACTGGTTTTGTAAACTGAATGTACTTGAAAAGATCTTATTCAAAGAATCATTTGTATACACTCTCAGAAAAAGGGTACAAAAGCGGTCACTGGGGCGGTACCTTTTCAAAAGGTACACTTTTGTACCTTTTAGGTACTAATATGTACCTTTAAGGTACCGATATGGACTGTTTAGGTACAATGGTGTGCCTTTTGAAAAGGTACCGCCCCAGTGACAGCTTTTGTACCTTTTTTTCTGAGAGTGTGCCAGTCACACATTGCCGCTTCTCTAATCATGAGCTCTCATTCAGTTTTTTGAGATGGGTTTGTTGTCTGTGAGAATTAAATGTTCTTGTGAAGAGCATCTCAAGACAGGCAGGTACAGAAAGCTTTTGTGGGAACATTAGTTGTGAATTTTACAGAAAAGATTTGCTAGATCTCTTGCTCACTGGCAGCTAAAGCAGTTGACAGCACATGGTATTGTTTAGTGAGAGACTGGCAAACTTGATGCTTGCAAGTATTGTGTTGCAAAATTTTTTTTGACGTGATGTGATTTCTGACAGGGTTTCATTGTAAGAACATCTGTTCTAATATTTTTATGTCTCTCTCTCTTTCCATTCTGTCACTCTCTTGTCATGCGCATGGACATGTGGACCTGAGTCGAGCTCGCCACAGATTCTTGCTTCTGCGTGCGTGTGGTGGTTTGTGGTGTGCTTTCTCTTGTCTTAGCTGATAATAGTTATTTTTTCTTCACAGTGCCATTTAGGTGAGCGTGATTTCACCAAGTAGAACATGTTCCTGGATCAACATCCTTGTTGATCCTGGAACAACATTCCAATCAACCAATCAGAATTGAGATATAACTTTTCAGGAAAATTCTGGTTTACGATCAGGGTTAGGTGCTTCTAAATCCTTGTTAATCAGCTATCATTTCCCGCTGATTTTAGGAATAAATTAAGGGTAGGGTTAGGTATAAGGGTAGGGATTGGGTTAAGTCTATATTTTTGGACAATAATATTGATCCAGGATCATCAAAAGATGTTGATCCAGGAACATGTCTTACTTGGCAAAATCACGGTGACCGTGCAATTTATGTTATTGTGAAAGTTGTTGGTGTTGAGTGACAGTACTGCAGGAGATCAGCCATTATAAAGGGGCCATGAACTGCCTTTTTTATTATTTTGTATTGTTCTCTGAGGTACACTTATAATGTTATCAACATTTTTATATAAAAAAAATCTTAATTTATAAGTAATAGGCTATTTTATGTCCTGTTTTGACCCCCCTCATCGGAACGCTCTGTTTGAATAGGTGTGGCAGATTGTAGACCAGGGTTGGGAGGGTTACTTTTAAAATGTATTCCGTTACAGTTACAAATTACTGCATTAAAAATGTATTCAGTAATGTGATCCAAGTACCACAATAGAAAGTAATGTAATCTGATTACTTTTAGATTCCTTTTAGTTACATATAGGGGTGCACGATAAATATCGGCCGATAATTAATGCGCATCTCGCCAGTAAAGCCGGTTCTCTAATCAGCGGTAAATTCCATCAGGTGCGTGATTTCACATAGAGCAGCTGTTACTACACAGAGCCGTTGTTAACTGACAAGATGCGCAAATCCACGTTCATCATCAGCGTGGATTTGCACAGCTTGTCAGTTCATACTTTTGTTAATTTCTACATTTTCCAGCTCATTTTCCACTAGAAAACTTGCACAAAACTGCAGTCATGCACACCATGGAAAGTTAAATCACTAACAAACACTAAATTTTAGCTAACATAATGATTTCCATGCTATTCTCAAATCAAATTTTCTTTATCCTCTTTGAAAACAAATTAACTTTTGAAATCTTCATGCAAATTTTCTTTATCCTCTTTGAAAACAAATTAACTTTTGAAATTTCCAGACATGGAGACATTTGCGCATGCAACAGCAGGTGGCTCACGTGAGTCAACATGTCAATAGAACCAAACTATGATGAAGCAGCGCTAAATATAGCGTTATGTTAAAATCCTCATTTATTTAATTTTAATTGAAACAAATGTAATCCTGATAGTATTCCCACTTTTTACAAATTGTAACTGTAATCTGTAATCTGGTTTTGTGATGTAACTACAGTTACTATATTTTTATATGCTGATAACGTAATGCCGTTACATGTATTCCGTTACTCCCCAACCCTGATGTAGACTCAGAAGTAAACGCCCACTGCTATAATTGGCTAACAGTTGTGTATGTTTGACATCCTTAATAGATGGACTGCTGTGATTTTGGTTAAAAACGCATAAATACTCAGAACATCTGTAATATAAACGATCTGTAATAACAGACAAAGCAATAGTGACCAAATAATAAAAACAGTTACTCACATACTGTCTGATCCATTATAGTCAGCAGAGCATCGTCTTTTAGTTTCAGTCTTTCCGAAATCCTGCATCGAACTGTGCCTTGTTTGTAAACGAATCCGCGGTAAAAGGCAGTGAACAAAGGATCAAGTTCTTAGTAACGTGATCTGGAACTTCATTAAAAATAAAGGAAGGAAGGCAATGCAAAGACATTGTTTTTCCACAACTTAGCACTGAACATCATCTTGTTTTTGGAGCATCTTTATCATTTGATTTCTGTATAGATTTGTGTTTGCCTCTCTTGTTATTTACACTATATGCGTTAATCGGTGGGCGGGGCTATATAGGCAGTGATGTCGAAGCAGGCATTGATGATCTTCTGCGGAGGCGGGGTTTAGCCACATTATTACATCATATATTGATAGTTATCATGTGACGTCACACCCTTACAGGAATGCCCACATGCAGGCAAAACAAGGTTTTCCTCCACTGACCGCCATTTATTTTTACAAGGTTTGCATTAAGTAGTAATGTAGTTAAGTAGTAAAATTTAGTACACACCTTATTAATGATGCAGACTTTTTACAGGCAAGCAGATGAACCCAGAATATAAATGCACTGTGCAAGGTTTAATATTAAATGTTTTCCCATAGAAAACCATTATAAAGAAGACGCTTAACCATTTAGCACATTGTGGACATATTCTGGGCTCATTTGCTATCCTGCATAACGCAGGCATAAGCAATAAGGTGTGTACTGAATTTGATCTTTTAATATCACCGTTTTAAAGGCACTTTAAGTGTTTTCACATTAAACATTTAAGAATGTCCTGCTGTTTTTAGTGATTGAAATATTGCGGTGGGTTATTTATATGTATTGCTAATGGAAAGTACTTGCAATTTGTCCACATATCTTTGTTTTATTCTTTTGAGAGATGATCTAAATATTTTTGGATTGTGACAGACAGAAATCGACAGGCTTGTGCTGTAGTCCTATGGATGTTTTGCCCGCCAGGTCTTCAAGCCCACTGAAAACTATCATTGGGCACATTCCACAACTTATCATTTTGGCAAACTGCCTTGAATATAAGCTGTTTTTAGACTAATGAGAAAGTTTTGAGATCTGAAACTTACAGGATGTTTTTTAGTAGCACAGTGTCTTGTTATATGTCAAAAGATCAAGGGAACTTTGATTTCTCAGTCCATGACCCCTTTAATGTTTTAGAAATTAGTCTTTCATGCTCACCAAGGCTGCATTTATTTGATCAAAGACACAGTAATATTGTAATATAATATTTAAAAGAACTGTTTTCTGTTAAAAAATATTTTAAAATCTGATTTATTCCTGTGATGGCAAAGCTGAATTTTCATCTGAAACATTTGGAAGGTTTTAAAGCTTTTATGATATGTTGTACTATTTAATTGACAAATAATAGCTACTCATAATGGCAGGTTCTACAGTTTACCTTCTTCTGTCATCCTGTCTGTCTCTGTCTCTTTTTAAGCTGTTGTCTTTCTTCTAATGAATCAACCTGTCTCTTTTAAACCCCTGGTATCCTGACTGCACCTGAGACATTCAGCCATATGCCCGTGGAATCATTGATATGCACACCGGCTTCCCTCAAACACACACACACACACACACACACACACACACACACACACACATATTCACACAAACAAACAAAACCACCGTAATTAAGGCAGCATTTGAACGAGCATTCCTGCTGTGATTAAGCACTGCAGTGATTGATCAAGAAAATACCACATGCACACACACACACATACAGACAGTAATTTGGTTATATGTGGAGCTGAATATCAAACCTATTTCCTCCAATGAGTGCTGTGTATATGTGAGTGTGTTGTAGATCTGTGGCTAAATACCAGACTCATTAGGCCCGTTATTGAACTGCACTCACTGTGTTTTTCCTTCTTCCTGATTGGATTTTCAGTGCTCAGAGGCTGTTGCTCGTGGTGATGAGGAGGTTTAATATATTAAGAGAGCTTACATGAATACACACATACTGTAGATGCAGACACAGCTTAGCCATACAGGTATTTTAATATTTTAGAAGCATTTAGCCAACTACAATGATGCCTATTGTTGTACTGAGATGAGGGTCCATGCTGATCCAAACCTTGTTTTTTAGGGATCATTCATTACTGGTTAAATAGTAGTTCTAATTAATGTCTGGGATTTAAGGCCAAAGACCCACAGGATTTATCTTCATTAGGCTAAGACGAGTCGTATTTACCATAGACACGGCTGTGAGCATTTGTCAGGCGTTTCATTATTCTCCTGGTGGGTTCAGCATCTGTTCATGCTGTTCATCTGGCTCATGTTACCTTTGTTTACAGTTTTCTATGTAAGCAAAAAGGATGATCAGAACATTCAACATTTAAGGTTCCATACATGTTTTTAGTGTGTACTGTATGTCCCTGGGGCACTTAATAAGATTTTGATCTGTAGGGTAAATATAATTATTTTATTTTTTTTTACATTTTATGTTATTTCAGTTAATGTTAATTGTATTTTAAATAATGAGGTTTTTTTTAGTTAATTAAAATAACTCTGTATCATAATAATTTCATAATAACAGTCATTTCCAAGCTGTATGAAATCAGATGGTATGCTAAGACTTCTTACTGGAAATTATTTGTCCTCGGAACCTTGCAGTTGTTCCCCACAATTTCAGCCTGTCTGCAAACAGTGTCTGTCAGTCAGCTTCCACCCGAGGCATTTCACTTGATTAGAACATTGAAAGGCCTTTAGTGCTGTTTACTGCAGGTCTTTTGAAAGCCTTTACTGTATTCAGTTGTGCAACATATTGGCAAAAGAAGAAGCGTCTGCATTTATGTACGGTCACTTGGTGTTTTTGGTTTTGTTGCCTCCAGCTTTTAATGGATAAATGCTTCTATATTTATCAGAGCCAGATTGAAATCATAGAGGAAGTGAAAATTCTTGTGATGCAACAATTACTTCTTTCTCAAACCAGTCTGAAACATACATATTTATCTGAATGCATCATTTTCATGATATGAAGGAAAATCATTACAACCATATGTTGTCTAAGAAAATGAAGTTATTAATTCAAGGTCTAAGATGGATGAAATGAGCAATATTTAGGAATTTTGAGGTTTTTAATTTTTTATTGTGATTTGTTTATCTTGAATATTTTGTTATCTCAAGTTCATTTTAAATGATCCTGCAATGTGACAAATCTTTATAAATTTTTAAATACATGCAATTCAATTTTAAAACAGTTTAAAATAGTTTTAGAGTATAGTATAGCATGTTACTCTGCAGCGTTGTCTACAAAAATGAAGTTATTAATTCAAGGTCTATGAATGGATGAAATGAGCAATGTTTAGGAATTTTGAGGCATTTATTTGGTTGATTGATTGACTGATGATTGTGATTTATTTTACGTTTAAATACTTATTTTACATTTGAAATTATCCTGCAATGTGACTAATCATTATTATTTTTTAAATGCATGAAGTTCAAGTTAAAACAGTTTAAAGTAGTTTTAGATGAAATATAGCACATTACTCAACAGGCCTCGCCAAATTCCCAAAAGTATTTTATATTTCGGTACCCATAAATCTCTAGTAGCATTATGGAATCCTTATGACAGGCTATGATATCACCCAGAATAGAAGGAAGCATCTTTTAATCGAGGAGGAAGTAAACAGGGCTGTTTGGATTAAATGAGTCTTTCATCTGACAGAAGCATCTGCTGATGTTCAAATTCATTTTACTGTCCTTCTTTCATTAGTTTTGTCACTAAACAGGCAATCTTCAAACCATATTTGTGTGTGATTAAGACAGCACTAGTAAAGAATTTGAGTGTTTATACTTGGTAAAGATGAGGAGGAGAGGCAGAGGATGAGTGTTTATTTCTCCAGCAAAACTGTGACCTTGGGCTCAGGTGGGGATGTTGAGTTTGGCTCTCGGTCACTAAGTGGTATAAGGTGTGTGAGACAAGAAAAGAGGGGATGAAAGAAAAGGTAGCAGAAGAGACTGAAGGGTGTGAGTGATGTGCAGAGATGATCTGTGTGAGCTGATAAAAGGGCAGAGAAGAAGAAGAATGGAGGAGAGTTTTATTGAGAGGGGATTTGTTAGCTTGTTAGTGAATGGAACCATCATGGGATCAAATACATAAATGTCTTCATATCAGTTTTCCTCCATATTAGACTTGTTAAGTGGTAGATAAGCCTTTGACCCCTGGGCCAAGCCACTTCCATAACCTGACACTGTTTTGGATAATGGTGATCTGCATTATAAAGAGCACAGAATGATCGATAGCAGCTTCCGATTATTAAAAACATGCATTATGTTCAGTATTGAATTTGTATATTTTGTATGTAATTAAAAATGGATTGGATTGTAGAGTTAATGTTTCTGTGTGCTATCTACATTTTTGCTTGTTAAAGTATCACACTTTTAGCTTAGCAGAACGCTAAAGTCAAACTCTATGGAAATTAATTTTGAGTCCAGCTCTCCCATGTGCTTTTTGCACTGCTCTATCATGTTTAAAAACAGTTTGTTTTCTCCTTTCTAGTCAAATTTGTAAATCAGCAATCATCGAAACGACCCCAAGTGTTTAAAAGGGCCTGATCAGTGACTTGTTTAATTTGCATACAGTATGTCATCTCTCTGTCTGAGTTTAGTGTGTGTTGTTAGTCAAGGTCTTGAGGTTAAGTGGTCCCTGTCACACAGCGCAGCAAAGAGCTTTCACACCCTCTTTGCTTTTTCTGTAGAAACAACCTTGTATATCCTTTTTCTCCCAATTCACAACTCTGCATTTAGGCTGTTTTAGTTGATTTTAAGCCCCTTTCAAGAGAGTAAGGAAGGAAGATTCTCAAGGAGGATGCCATTAAGAGACCGTTTTGAGCCTTGAGGTCCAATTATTCTTTCTCAAACCAACTCCAATAAATGATCCTTTAAACCAAATAATATTTCCTCCTGTCCACAGAAGCATTTTATTTAAGGAAAAGCCAATTTGTGCAAGACTTTGACCTCCTAATAAAAAGACAGTGTAATGAAGTTCTTTCTGTGCATGAGCATGTGTGAATATGCAAAGATATATTTAAAATTCAGTTTAAACTGTTTTTTTTTTTTTTTTTTTGGTTTTTGAATTAATTTTATTATGCTCAACAAGCATGCATTTATTTGATTAAAATAAAGTAATACAGTAATAGTGTAAAAAGAAAAGTATAAACGATAACATTGAAGTAAAATAACTTTTTTCATATATTTAAAAATTTAATTTATTCATCTGATTGCAAAGCTGAATTTTCAGCAGCCATCAGCAGAACATCATTTGTTTGAAATAGAACTCTTTTGAGTCTTTTTAAATGTCTTTAAACTGTCAAATAATTTTTTTATTTAATTGATCAATTTAATGTGTCCTTGCTCAAATGTATGTATTAAAAAATCCTATATACATATGTAGCAAGTTGCACTGTATGAGCATTAATTGGTTGCCTACAGGCATATTTGAGCTATATTTAGAGATCCAGATATTCTGTTATCATCACATCTGGTTTGATCATCAGTTCTTGGGATTTAGGATGGACCCTGAGGTGAGGAGAAAGGACAGATAGAGCTAGACATGAGGAAAATAGTTATCCGACATAATTAGCCTATATGAGATTGGACTTTCCCCCATAGATCTTCTGTCTGTTTTCTATTGACCCAACACTTGGGTTCAGGTTTGTCAGAACATCATCTAGTGAGGATTTTCAGTGTTAATGTAGCTGCTTTGTAAGTATGAATGGGATGTATTATTTAGGGAGGTGGGATGTAGGATTTAGGGATCTATTATTGATAAAATAAACCCGGATTGTGTAATAAAGCTAAGCCTAGCTTGTATTTAGTTCGCAACACAAAGATGAACGCATGAAGATGTCTGATCAATACCAGTTTCCTCTCCAGCATCTCCAAACAGCCCTGCGAACAAGGAATATCCCTATAATCAATCACGCTAGAGAGAAAGAAAAGTGTGAGGTAGAGAGAGAGTGCTGTTTACAGATGCACAAAGGACTGAGCGGACTGAAGTCTGACAGGCTGGGATTTTACCGTGCACTCCTCTCCTTCTCTCCCCTGCTGTCATAATATTGATTTAGAAATAATTACTGACTGCTTAGCCATTCATCTCTTGTGTGTTCCTGTTCAAGACAACCTGCCCCCATCTGCCAACCTCAGACACATACACTCTCACACTCGTACCCTCCCCAATCTACACTCACCTACCAGTGTCCCGTATACCTCCTTGTCAATTAGATAATGTGTGCTTCAGCATTCACGGGCACACATTCAGCCTGCCTGCAAAATGTGTTTGGAGTGTGTGTCAGCAGAGCTACAGTATTTAACATCACCGCCAATGAATTACAATTCCCAGAGTTCCTCACCTTGTTAGGGCCTGAGCACCAGTGGTGTGAGGACTTTCTTGGAATTGCTCTGTTTATTAAGCTTTGTATTTTTTATTATTATTATTTTATTTATTTATTTTTAATTATTATTATTTTGCTTTTGCATTGCTTTGCTTTTTGTTGCTTGTTTGTACGGTTTATTTATTTATTTTTAAGAGTGGTTAACTTAAGGGATTTAATCTTTCCAGTTCCTTAAACAATTCTATTAATACATCTAGTAGGACAAACTGCAAAAGGTTTGTTTACACACACATTTTAAGGATTTTTCTAATTATGATTCAGTTAATATTTCTTATCAAGTCGCTGCTTCAGGAATTGGATGCACCAATTTCGTTGTGTTCTTTGTGAGATTTTTTTAATGGAATCAAATTTTTTTTTTCTGTTCTTAGTTACTAACTCTTCTCTTCTCTTCTCTTCTCTTCTCTTCTCTTCTCTTCTCTTCTCTTCTCTTCTCTTACATTTAGTTCTGTTCTGTTTTTTTATTCCATTATTTCCTGCATTGTGGTAATTAAATGAACGGGTGAAAATAGAGATTCCTTCTGATGCTGACAGGTTAAGGTTCAGTGACAGGAGATGTCAAATACTGATAAAATGTTATTTACACAGAGTTAAGCATAAAAGAGTATAATAATGCAAATGACTGCTCTTTAATACACTTTGACCATGACTCTCATACTGTCTGTGTTTAGCTGCATTTATTCTTCTATACTGAGGAACAGCTCTGGGTCCTTCACTTTAATGGTTGTAGATGTGCACTATTTTAGAATATGATACCATAAAACATAGACTATTGAGGAGAGACTCTACTCCCTTAACATGCTGTTATAAAACCTCTCCAGAGATACATGATCATAATTGTTAATAGCATCTCTGCACTAATGTTCTGAACCATGAAATCCGTTATTGGAAGTACGTCTGCTGCAGTGGCACTCAGCTGCGACTCTGAAGAGGCTAGGTCAGTTCAGATGGATCGGCTAGAACTGAGAATCGGAACCAAAATCCCCAGAATCTATATTTTAAACTTATATTACAGTTGTTTCTGCAAAATGATGCCAAGTGACAAAAAAATTAATAAAAAAAAATCCTTTGTTTGACTGAATCAGTCAGCCAACTGATTTATAGTGTTGTCAAGATTGTAAACTAATTCTAATTTCTCTGTGTTCACCAGTGGCATTTATTGGACATGATGTATGTCTTGGCAAGAAACCGATGCGCTATATGGCCCCATATTGCTGTGCCGATCTGAGGGAGTGTGGTGAACCAATTACACTGTTTATCTCATCTTTGTGGGCTCCATGGAGCTGGACCTCAGCGTATCAGTTTCCACTGAGCCCCATACTGCTCACTCAGCAGACAACAGCACACTGTGAGGGGTTAAAATCTGTTTCCAGCCGATTAGATGCGTTTAGCACCTGAAGACAGTCATTTTTTCCCCCTTTTTTAGCCTTGCTCGCTTGTCAGACACACAGAGTGAGCAGGAAGTGGAAGGGTGTCACAGGAAATTGGAAAGGTCATTTTTCCTTGGCCTCTCTGATGAAAATGTTCCTAATTTCCTGTCTGCTTCTGAACATTCCGAACTACCCTGACGGACATGGACAGATCCTATAATCTTTCGAAATGCTGTCATGAAGCCATTCCATATTAGCATGGACTAAATAGTTATGCATTTTAGAGTATCATTGAGTTAATCACATCTTAGCTACTCAGCACTTCCATTAAAGTGGTTTGTGCCATGGTCAATCTTTCTGACTGATATGGGATTTCTCATGTTAGATGTTATTCTCTATCTCTGTCTGTCACTTTCTCTTCTTTCTTCTTTTAGACACAGCATTAAGAGAGCCCTGCAGTGAGTAATATGCTTCTGAAAGAGCTCTTTGAACTAATAAAATGATAGGCTCTGCTGTGGCCATTAGTCTCTGCTCCATAAATAAAAGCTACGTCACAAAGAGCTTGAAACACACCTAGTGTGAAGCTTTTTCCCCTAAGAGCCAATTGCAGTGGAACTGTGGTAAAAAGGGACTGTCCTTGTTACAATGTCACACATTTGGTACACTGGTCTGAATATGACTGATTATTTTGAAAGGAACTGTTTAATGGAGCTTTAACTAGGAAAATGACAGCACTGATTGACTGATAGCACTACAAAAATGTTACTAAGATCACAAACCAGCCATTGGTAAATTGATAATATACTGTAATATGAGATTTATATATAGAGAGAGAGAGAGGGGAAGTCGTGGCCTAATGGTTAGAGAGTTTGACTCCTAACCCTAGGGTTGTGGGTTCAAGTCCCGGGCCGCCAATAACACAACTGAGGTGCCCTTGAGCAAGGCACTGAACCCCCAACTGCTCCCCGGGTGCCGCAGCTTAAATGGCTGCCCACTGCTCTGGGTGTGTGTTCACGGTGTGTGTGTGCACTTGAAAGAGTTAAATGCAAAGCACGAATTCTGAGTATGGGTCACCATACTTGGCTGTATGTCACGTCACTTTCACTTTTTTTCACTTTAAGACTGCACACACTCAAGATCTTGTTGAAATCCCCATACATGCTGATGTTTATTTAGTGTGTTTGTTGTGCTTCCCTCATAAGTTATGTATTCGTTTACACTTTTTAGTGTGGTATGTAGCTATAAGCTAAATACATTTCTTCAATTATCAGTTGTTTCAACACATATCTCTTTTCCCAGTGGATACAGCTGCAGACATTTTTCACAATCTGCTCCACTGAAATTTTCTCACACTTGGTGCTGTTCAAGACCATTAAATCTAATGAACATAATCAAGGGTCACAGTGCCACCCAGGCACGAGCAGAGGTTTAAAGCCACGTGGCAAAAGATTCCGCCTGATAAACCCATTTGAAAATATTTTTCCCCAGATTCCAATTACACAAATGCCTGCGGTCAAAACATTAACTTAAATTGCATTAAAACTCCTACCACCAGTCCTTTACAAAGTTGCATGTTCAGCCTCTAGTGTGTTATAGGATACAATATAATTAATTGAATTTGAGCAATTCATGTAGATCTTTTCATGTAGATCTTTTTTTTTTTTTTACAAGTTCTATCTGGGTCACCGACGTCTTTATTAGTGGATGAAGGCACTTTGTTAATATTGAAATTTCAGACAAGATTATATTTCAGACTTTAATCCAGAAAGTTGCTAGTCATAGATCCCATAAGATGTCTAAATGGAAAGGACAGAACATATAATCCTTTTTATGGCTAATAGTTTAAACTATTTAAACTTTGTGGGGCAAAAGTGGTCCAGACAGTTATGCAGCATTACCGAATAATTTAAAGCTCTTATTCTTGCCATTACTCTGCACGTCACTGGTCTAGATGTATTTATACAGCAATTTATTATACCAGTTTACTGACCACACAAATAAAGACTGAGCAAATGAAATGGTGTGTTTCATTGTAATTGCATAAAAGTTTAAAACGGAATGACGACAGTAAAGCGTTCACACATTTTTACACTTCTCCAAGAATAGAGTCATTTGGACGAAGGGAAATCTGGCAATTTTGGCTATTGTAGGTTCATAACTCCAGATGTTCTGCATGCTTTATTTACCCAGTTGGGTTAAAATAATTGCATGTTTATAATTCAAAAAATTTGTGCAGCAAGTGAAAATACACAACCACAATGTTCCCATTTTCTTCACAAACCTAACAGTTCTTTATCATCCTCTCTCTAAATTTTTCTACATTATGAAGTGCTGTTGCTCCATTAAAAGACAATAGTACTTTGTTATTTACAGCCAATTTGTGTCTGGTTTCTGTGAAGCTTGACAGAGCGAGGCAACAGCAGGGCTGGGGTTGTGATCAGGCCCAAATGGAAAACAGAGAGGGCTCATTTAAAGTGATTTGTGGTGTTTTTAAGAGTGTGTGTGACTTTTTTATTTGAGCTTGGTGAGATGTTTTTCCAGTGTCAGAATTCATCTCATTCATATTATTTGCCTGTATGACTAAATGATTTTAATAGAATAGTCACCTGTATTTCAGTTTAAAATTAAAAGGAAGAGAAATGTCCTGATAATTGTGAAACATTTACCTATGCTATTTGTATGTTTAATACACTTGTATTCAAAAGTTTGGAGTCTGATTTATTTATTTTAATTTAATTTAATTCATTTTTTAGCAGAGATGCATTAAATTAATCAAAATGTACAATAAAGCCACTTACAATGATATACAAAAGTCTATTTAAATGCTATTAAATGTTTTTTTTTTTAACTTTCAATTCATAAAAAGAATCTTGAAAAGAATATGTGTTTACAGTTTTTTTCAGTCGCTAACAAGCGTTTGTCCAACCAGTTGTCACATTTTCAAAACTCTACACACAATTAGCACAGCATCAGTCTTTTGTGGCCATACCATTCACACATTTCATGTCGTTTTCACACAATATGCAGTCAGTGACAACACATTTCCCACAATGCTTACATTTTCTTAACAGACAAGCTATACCTCCCAACAAAATTATGGATTGTTTTTGAAGTTATTTACGAATGTTAACACACAACATCCCACAATAGCAAAAAACAATATTCCAAACCTTAGATACAGTATATAAAAACCTCTGCTTCTGCAATGATATCAGTTCAAAAACAATATATCTCAGCTGATAATAAACAAACAATTGAATAATTTACACATAGCTGATTTATGTTGGGTAAATTGGGCCAACCACAGCTGATTCCAGTCTGGCTTAGACTCAGTGGCAGGGGTTATTTTTTTCTATTACATTGACACTTATACAGTAAAAGGAGGACTTTGAGAAAAGTGATGTTTTTTGGAAACAGAAAACAGAAAAAGACAAACACTGTAATGTCTGGACGAGGAAGAGTAAGAGTAAGAGCAAGGGGCCCAGGGAGAAGAGCAGGCCCAGTGAGAGATGCAGTGAGAAATGCAGTGAGAGATGCAGGAGCAGTTAGAGGTGCAGGAGCAGTGAGAGATGCAGTGAGAGGTGCAGGAGCACTGAGAGATGCAGTAAGAGGTGCAGGTGCAGTGAGAGGAGCAGGGCCAGTGAGAAGAGCATGCCCAAGGAGAGGGCAAGGTAGAGGTGTAAGAATTTGTGGTGGCGGCATTCCAAGGGCTGCAAGAACAGTAGTCAGTGATGAAATTCGTGCCACTATCACTGACAATGTAATCAACCATGGTCTTTCACTAAGAGAGGCTGGTAAAAGAGTGCAGCCCAATTTGAAGCGGTCAACGGTTGCCTCCATTATACGCATCTTTCAACAAACTAACAGGTAAGTATTCCATTTTACATGGATTGTTTCTAATCTCACTTGACATGTCAATAAGGTCATACAGTAATGCATATGTAGAATTTTTTGTCCCTCTAAAGAATGCAAAGTCTTCCACCATCTGGGGGAAGAGGAAAGCTCCTCAATAATGATCAAGAGCTTGCCATTGTAGAAATGGTTGTTGCAAATAATGCAATAAAACTGCATGAAATTAAAACTAGAATTGTGGAGGAACATGAGATATTTCACAATATCGATAGCATCAGCCTCAACCATTACGCGGACATTGTCCAAACACAGAGTGCGGATGAAGCAGCTCTACACTGTTCCCTTTGAGAGGAAACAGTGAGAGAGTCAAGGAGTTATGACGACAATATGTCCAGGTATAGTGTATATTCAATTCAATGTCCAGTTCTATAAGCTTTGCACTTTGCAAGTAGGTAACCAACACAGTAATAGGTTACAGTACAATATATTATACAGTAATGACATGATTTACATAAACTTTGGTGTCAACGTGGATGAACTGTAATTGGAAAAAGGGCCACAGTTGATGTTCCAGGACAGAGAGGGGCAAACATTACCATGTGTGCACCAATTGCAAATGCAGGATTACTCCTTCACAGATGTCAGGTTGGACCCTATAATACCGAGCGCCTCCTTGCCTTTCTCAATGATCTCCACCAGCGCCTGATTCCAGAGCAGGATCAGGACAGTGAAAACTTGAGGACCTTTGTAATTACCTGGGACAATGTGGCTTTCCATCATTCGAAAGCAATAACAACATGGTTTGAAGTCCACCCAAGACTGGTAAGTGTCTTCCTTCCACCCTATTCACCTTTCATCAACCCCATAGAGGAGTTATTTTCTGCATGGAGGTGGAAGGTTTATGACCATCAGCCACATGACCAGATGTCCCTCCTTGAAGCCATGGATGCTGGCTGCAGGGAATCACAGTTCATGATTGCCAAGGGTGGATCCGACATACCAAGCAGTTTTATCCCAGGTGCATCGCCTTGGATAATATCAGATGTGATGGTGATGAAAACATGTGGCCTAACCCTGAAGATCGCGGAGATTATACAGTAATTTTGTGCTTTTTTAGTCCCCCCCACCCCGTTTATCTGGGCTTTTTGCTGTTGTTTATTTTTATTCAGAATGCTCTTGTGTGTTTCATGGATATTCTTTTCACTGTAAGCAATACTGTAAAACTTTTTCTGTTCTATCATACTGTGTTTCTACTGTACCTCCTGTAGTAAACAGTAAAGGAAAATAAAACTGATTTGCTTTTTACTGGAAAGCTTCTGAATGTGAACATTACTGTACATGTGGACATACAGTTCCCAACCAAGAAATTTAGTGTAAAAAATTGTGGATTGCATGTTTTGCATGCAAATACCTGTAAAACTGAAACATAAAAGTCTATGCAGTTTTTGTAATGTCAACAATAGCCAGTATTTTGAAACCTGGTGTACTTTGATTGACTGCATGTACCTTGTGAAGTGAAAACAAGTGTTATTCTTTGACAGAATAATTTCATTTTGAGTCAGATTTCCAGTGTTTTGGTAAAGTTAGTGTGTGCAGAGAAAGATGTGTTCTATTTTGAAGAGTTAGTATATATTTAACAAAATGTGTTTTTGAGAAGAAAATTATCCATTTGGCCAATTGTGTTTTGTAGGTGTGAGTCTGTGTTAAGAGTTTAGAAAAAGTATCTGAAGTATGGGTAAGCGCTTGTTAGCGATTGAAAAAAACTGTAATGTTTTTAATACGACGGAAGTTGTATTTAGTGTGATCTCAGTTTAATAAAAACATTGTAAGCCTACGTTAGGCCTATTAATTGTAATGATTTAATGTCCACGGTTATTCAAACAACAAATTACATAGAGAAAGCGAGCAAAGAACACAACGGAGCTTTTTGAAACTCTGAATCAGTTAAACCATTGCGTCGCAAAATGATTCACTGTTTCGAAGCGCTCCAATCGGATCGCGTATCGCGTATCATTTGATTCAGATCTGGACGTCAGAGCGGGTTTGCATGATGTTTTTAAATCAAACCAATAACAAAAGTTATTCAGCAGAGGCAGGGATGCATAGACCAGAGGGGGGAAATCCTCCCCATCCCCCCCGGCAAATCGCACCCTGTATATATATATATATATATATATATATATATATATATATATATATATATATATATATATATATATATGTGTATATATATATATATATATAGTGTATATATATATATATATATATATATATATATATATATATATATATATATATGTATACAGTACAATACTTTTCATTAATTTGAATATGCAGGTAATCTTACTGGTTCTTGATGGTTCTTTCAAGCACTTGTTATAATAGACAGTCTGTTAGGTCATTTTATTGTAGGTACCCTCATTGCTGCAGTGAGTCCCCTCTCGTCTCTTTCTTCTCATTGTGTAAATCAGATTGTCTCTGAACCACATCTATGACCCTGAGCCCAGTATGCTTGAGGCTAACTTTATAAAACTATTCATCACAATGTCATGGGCTACTGGATCAAATCTGAACTGGTGGGTTTTTCTTAGCAAGACCTTGTTTAAAGATCTTCCCTGCTTCCTGAATCCATGTCAAAACACTCCATTTGACAGTTTTATGCCACATCATACCATTATCATGAAATATGCTTTAAAGAATAGGCTTTGTTCTCAGATTTATTGCTAAGAATAAGAAGGTCTAATGCAACAGGATCTGATTTATACATCCACAAATGTGTATCGTTAGATGATAATGGACCAGCTGTTATCAACTTCTGGCTTTTTAATGCATATGACGCTGACTGCTTTGGCAGGATAAAACATCTTATAAAGTGTGACACATATGCTAATGTGTTTCAAAACAAACTGGTTGTATTTGACAGAGCCCACTTGATGTCACCCAGGTCAAATGACTGCATAAAAATGCCCAAAGGTCTGAGCATGGCATGTCAGATGAAATCGGAAAATGACACCAGACCAGATATCATGCTTTATTTTTGTAGCTGATTTTTGGTGTGCATGTACCTGTACCTGGACTTTAGCTGTCAGTGTATGTGTATGCTGTCATGATCAAATTTCTGTGTCGTCGAATATACTACCTCTGAAAAACAGGCCTTAATGTAGTGTTTGTTTGCATGGAAGTATGTGTGTCTCTTATATCACACAAAATGACATCTGCTGAGCAACAGCCTTTATTATTGTTCAGCCATTCATCGCTGAATTGATTTAAGATGTTAGCAACCAACAGACAGCATCCTCGATGATGAACCAGAGTGCTGTTTTATGATGTTATGACCTCTAAAATGCCAAAAACATGAAGGTACCATTGCAGAATATAAATCCGCTTGATTTGTTGCACTCTAATATGTGAATAACATTGATACTTCATTTGACTGTTCACTGCTCCTGAATATTAAACTGATTTAAATGTCAGTGCAGATTGATTGTTTTTTGTTTTTCATTTCATTTTGCTGTGCTCTGCTTAGTAATCTTAAAACAATCTATAATTTAACAGTGTTTGTTTTTCATACTGATTTAGTTAAACAGGTTTTTCCTTTGTCGCACCAATTTCTATTCCTTCCCTCTTTATTCTCTGTTTTGAAAGTGAAATGCTTGTAGAAAGGCCTTTATGTCAACTTGGGTACTGCTGGAGTGAACAGTAATGCTCATAATCGTGCATGTGACAGTTTGAACGTGAACATAACATGTTCTCTGCTATTAGCGTAAGTCAGGCATAAAGCTCCCTGTACTGCTCCTTCACCTTCAAAGTTAAATAAAGCAGAGCTCAGTAACTGGTTTTTACAAATTTTTCTTTTACAAACTTTTACAAAGTTCTCACTAAACCTGTGTCAAAAGTTGTGATACATTAAAAGACACTGTAAACAATATAGATTCTGTCAACATTTACTCACTCTCATTGGTCATTCCAAACCTGTATTATTTTCTTTCTTTAGTGAAACACAAATTATATGTTGGATGGAATGTCTGAGCTGTTTTTGTCCATGAAATAAAAGCGAATTGTTTTTATTTATTTACCGTATGAGACCTATTTGTGTGTGTTTGTAAGAGAGCGACAGATACATAAAAGCATCCCTTTAACTGCCCCTCACATCTCACATGCTGATAAAGCCAAAAAAGACATTATTTTGTTTGTATGACTGTAAACAATTTGTAATATTAGTTGTGAACTGACATGATTTAAGAGGTAAAAGACAGACCACTCTTAGAAAAATAACTTGGGGAAATTTTGCTTTATGGTTAAAAGAGCTTTACTGTAAAAATATACATTTTATATAAAAGTTTAGGGTTGGGAAGATTTTTTATTAAATATATAAAACATTAAGCAATATTGTTTTAATATATGTTTTGTTATGTAAATGTTTTAATGTTTTAAAATTTAAGAAATCAAAATTTAAATACTTAGTTTTTTTTACCTACTCTCAGACATTGAGCTCTTCAAAATGGTCAAAATTCATATTTCATATGAATCAAAGTAGTGAAAATTATGATTAAATATCGTCGTCAACGAACCTTTATCACATGTAGAAAATGAGACGAGACAATGTAAATGCTGGTCATGTGACGATGACTATAATTAAATGTATAATGCAATATTGTTGACAAATTAAAACAAGACTAAATGTGGTTTACAAAATAAAAACTAGTCTAAAATGTCTCTTCATTTTCGTTGACCAAAACGAGACGAAACAAAATGTTATAACGTTGTTTCGTCTCGTTTAGTCGTGTGAAATGGGTTTAGCTAAAATAAATTTTGGTTTCATCTATACTACTAGGTACTTGTACTATATTGACTTTGTTAAATAGAATTGCATTACTTAAAGGAGACTAAAATAAAATTTTCATTGACTAAAACTAGACTAAATGTCATCAGTTTTCGTCGACTAAAATTAGACTAAAATGTCATCAGTCTCAGACAAAAAAAACAAGAAAAAAATAATCAATAATAATTACTAAAAAAATAAGACTAAAATGCTCAGACTTTTAGTTGACTGAAACTTAACTAGACTAAAAAGAGTATGAACGTGACTAAAACTAATAAAAACTAAAATGACAGCTTCACACAAAGACTAGACTAAAACTAAAATTAAAACAGGCCACCAAAAACAACACTAAATCAAACCTGTCTCAATGTTTACTTGACCATGAGCTCTTCTTTAAAAGCTGTATCACAGTACATACTGTACATCTGTACATATAATCTGGCTGGCCTTGTGCTGGAAAGCTATTTATCCCAGCATGCTCATATGGTAATGAAGTGGCATAAATTGGCTAAAGTTAAAAATAGTGCTCCATAGTAAAAAGCTGTGATAGAAATTCATCTGTGTGCTTTTTGAAGAATTCAAAAAACAATATTTGGGCATTGGATCTCCTCATGTGATTTCCTGGAATGATGGGAGGTTCATCAGGTGTCATGACTGCTGACACAAGTCATTTCCAGATGCTTCAACAAGCATATTTTTCCACTGCCCTTGAGCTGTGCCCTTGAGCTCTTTCACTCTCTTTTCGATCCATCATCGTCATGCTCAGGGTGAACTTATTCAACCCCTGGTGACCTTTAGCCCTGTCTCCAGAGTGTGATCTTGTCTTGGTTCAAGAGAGTGCTAATGGGAAAATCAGAGTCCTTAGTAGTAGTCATAGGGGGAGCCTGATAAACACAAATAATTATTTATACTGTATCACTAGTGCTGATATAGCAAAGACCCTTTTACAGCTTCTGTAGAATGATTGGACCAGATTTTGCCCTGTGAATATTTTTATTTACCCAGGCATGTTGGGAAAACGTGCCCGTGGTGACATTTCTCCAAAATCGTAAATATATATAATAAATAATACAGACCTCTAAAATAAAAAATGTAAAGCCTGAATGCACTGTAAGTTGCTTTGGATAAAATGTAAATTATATTTTGTTGCTTCTTGCATGTTTCTTGACACTTTTTAAATGGAATGTCCAGTAAGTGATGCTAAAAATGCATTGAGTTTTGACTGACACAAATGAATCAATGGTTGATTGTTGCAACAGTTCGGAAATGAAATGTTACTGCTCTATTGTGCTTGAAATGAATGTACCACCTACACTAAACCCTACTCTAAACCTGACTGATATTGTTAACAAAAGCAAACTTGAGAAAGAAAAATACATTTGATGTAGCCATTTTTACTGGCTTCTACAAGTCTTTGAGATCTTTTATAGTGATTTATATTTCACTTGTACTCGAGTTCTCGGCATTGCGAGTGCAGTGTTGTACCAGCAAGTTTACTACGTAAGAAAAACTATAGGCTACATTTGGTGATGGTTACATGATGTGAAAATCAAAATATATTAGTTTTACAAATCATACCCTATGGTAAAATTGTTTTGAGGTCAGTAACATAATATTGTGTAAGTAACTGCACAAATGTTTTTATTTATCAATAATCTGAACCTGTAATCATAATTTGCGTGAAAAGGAATAAACATTTCACTGTGTTTCACTGCCACTAGTGTTAATTTCTGGAAACTGCAGTCAATTGTATATATACTGGAGGTATGTCTTGGTAGTTTTGCTGGTCTTTACAATTTGATATCTATTTATATATTTTTTTCCGTTTGAATTTCCTAAATGTCCTTGTTGGTTGTTGGTTTTGCCAGTACTGAGAATTTAGAGTTTAGAGTTGACACTTGTCATGCAGTCATGCAGAAAGTTCTGTGAAACAGTTTGGCTCAGGTAAGAGTAAATCAATGGAGTCAATTATAAAGTTCAGAAGCGTTCAAGTGTGAACAGCACACCATCATTTTCTCTCCTATTCTATTAAACTCCCCTCACTGGAGAAATCATTTTTACTGAACGTTTAAGGAAGAATTTAATGAACATACAGTTATTTGCACTGCTAGATTTGTTTTGTTTTCTGCAGGTTTCTCATTCAGGTATTTGACTGCTTTGACTGCTAATTGCTTACATTTGATACATGTAATGTGTAATGTAACTGAATGTAGTCATTCAGTTCTATTTATATTGTAAACTCTAAGTCCGTTTGTGCATTTTGAGTCTTTTTGTGTGTGTTGTGACTTTGTGTCAGGGTTGGGACCCTAGCAGGACACTAGGAAGCACAGACTCTGTCTTTGACAAACATTGTTATTTACAGGTCAGAGGAGATGGCAAGCCAAGCGTAACATGGGCTTCACTGCCAAATCGATGTCTCCTAGGAAGTTTGTCCCAGCTAAAATGTCACTACTGGGATGTTAATGTTGCGTTACAAGAGGTTTTTGTAGGAGGAGGAGGTGGTGGGGGAGTGGGGGTTGATTGTGCAGGTTTGTTGGTGTCCATCAGACTTATTATTGTCAAGCTTGTCCCTGAGGTTTGTGCTTCAGTGAATACAGTATGTGTGGTCGAGTTCAAACGGTATGTGTGAGCTTGTGACTCCCACAAGGTTTTAGAAGTGCTGTCCTGAGGGTACAAACAGTGTCAAGACGTTATTGTAAACAAGCATGAAGTCTAGGGCATTGAGTTTGTGTGAGGGTGTACAATAAGAAAGTTTTGCAAGAGCAACATAAAAGAATATCACCTAAAACTCATATTTAACAGATGGTATTTACACCAACTGAACAGTAAAGGTGCATTTGCATTACTGACGAGTGATCAATGTGAATGTCTAAAGTGGACAAATTACAAGACAGTAACATTCTTTCTTCATCATTTGCTATGTTGTCTGGTAAACAAATATGTTGTTTTTGTGAACTAATATGCACAAGCTGTCTAAATATTTCGCCCTCAGAGCATGAATGGCAACCGAGTGTGGCCTGTGTGGCTTTGTTTGTCTCAGCTGGGCTCGTCCCCTGCCGTGAGTGTTTTGACAGCCAAGGCTTGGCCTGTCACCCGCATGAGTACAGCCTGTATTTTAAATGAGAGGGGAAGTGAGGGAAGAGTGTGAAAAGTGTTGCGCACATGAGTGCACTTGGTTGTATGTTCACACTATCTGTTTACCACTTTAACCCTCTACGGACACCTTGGCAATTGAATCTCCATTGGCTAGTAAATTTTTTAGTTCACTCGGTAGACTGATATACTATATATTAGTGGTGCAACGGATCACAAAACTCATGGTTCGGATCATATTACGGATTATATTATATATATGTGTGTGTGTGTGTGTGTGTTATTTTGCAGTTTACATGTGCTTACTATGTTTGTTATTTTTGGCAGGCAGGCCACAGGGCTGACACATAAAAATGAGACACAGGGCAGGCGGTAAGGCAGATGTCTTGACAGTGAACAAGAATCCTTGACAGCTCAAGTTGGCATAACATAAAACCTGCTCAGCAATAACACTAAAGGTTAGAGAGAGAGAGAGAGAGAGAGGTGATATGAGTCTTTGGATCATAAGTAGGAAATATTGTTTGCCGTCCCTGCAGCAGTTCTCATCTCTACAGTACTTAGAAGTGGCCTTACCATGCTTCTGTGTTAACAGAATAGAAAGTCATTTCCCATTTCTTTTGAAAGGTACATTGTAGCGACCTCCACTATTTGTCAAGAATAATATATCACATCCTGTCATACACATCTTCTCTCCATTTTTCTCTCTCTACATGGATAAGGTGCCGTATACTGTAATACAGTAGGGTACGCTAATACAGTTGTTCTCTTTTGACCACCACCTAAATGTGGCTTGCAGGTCCATTCTTATGCTAAATGCAAATAAAATGCAACCCAACGTACTATCATGTATAGTTACGATCGCAAAATAAAAAGTATTATGTGTTTTATTATAAAGGAAGAGGAAACACTTCCCATACAGTATGTTATATTGTTGATGTCAAAGGCTATGTAATCAAAGTAAACTCTACTGGCAATAATTCAAATAAGTCACTTTTAATACACACATTAAATAGAATTCTTTTTTTTTTTCTCGTGTACAATAAACAATTTTGGTACAGTGTTTGCTCCCCCTTGGACGGGCCCTGAAGCAAACCCAGTTGAGAAGCATTGAGCTAAGATACACATGGCTTGATGTGAGTAAACAAGTTAAGTTCACCTGCATCAGAGATAAATGTTACATTTTCCTGAAGAGCTCATATTCAGTATCCTTACAATCCTCTTCCAGTTAATCTAACAGACGGAATCAGATGCAATTATCTGGGCTCAGAACAGATAAAACATGTACGACTATAAGGACAATCTGCTCTGCGGATGTTGCATTCATGGTTACTGTCACTCTCACTTATCCATGTAAGAATGAGGCGAATTTGGTATTCAAGTGTTTGTTCAGTGGTGTGAACAAACAAGTTTTTGTATAAAATGTCTATGGAGATGTGTGTATGAGTTAAAAATACAGATTGTGACATACAGTTACATGCTTGAAAACAGTTTCTGTCTGTATTGTTCCTCAGGTCAACGAGTTCAGTAACGTCTCCAGGAGATTCTCACTCAGCCCAAACAGCACTAGCAATTTATGTCTCGGTTATAGTACAAGTTGGAGTCAGTTTGCAGTCTGAATGAGACTAACTTCATGGTCGTGGTGATTTCTGATAAGCATATCTAGCTGTTCTGCTGAATATGTGTGTATTTCTGTCAGATAGGCGCTGGATCTGGGAGTGTGACAGTAAAGCTATACTAATCCCACACCATTAGTGCCTCAATACAGATGCTGGACCAATATGAAACAAGATTAGTATTTTTCCCCTTCCATACTTCTCACATATATACATGCAGTGATTGATGATATTCTGTTATAAACTGTACTGTTTGGGATGCTTTGTTCCTCAGCTACTATAAGCATCATTATATCCCAGGGGTTGATTTATATTAAACGCATCCACATTTCAACTTTTTTTGTTTGTTTGTTTGATTTATTTCACTTATAAGTGTTGGAAAGGTTTTATTATGTTTTCATTTTTACTACTTTTCAAATGTTTTTTTTAATATAAATTTATTGCTGTAATCTTGTCTCAGACCTAGAATTTAAAGGGGTCATAAACTGCCTTTTTTATTTTGTACTGTTCTCTGAGGTCCACTTCTAATGTTACCAAAGTTTTTACATTAAAAAATCATCATTTAGAAGTAATAGGACTACTTAAAATGCTCCACCATCATCCCCGTTCAAAAGAAACCCCAAATCACAGGACTTAATGATTACAGAGCTGCTGCCCTAAAATCTGTGGTCATGAAGTCATTTGAGAGACTTGTGCTGGCTTATCTGAAGGACATCACTGGACCCTTACAGGACCCCCGCATATTGCTTATCAAGCAAACAGGTCTGTGGATGATGCAATCAACATGGGACTGCATTATATCCTACAACATCTAGACAATCCAGGAACTTATGTGAGGATTCTGTTTGTGCACTTCAGTTTGGCTTTCAATACAATCATCCCAGCACTCCTCCAGACCTGGACTGCCAGGCACAAGAAAAGTTTCCTCCCCCAGGCAATCTACCTTATGAGCAGTTAAATGATCTTCCCTACTGTTCAATGGAAAGATGTGCAATACCACTTTGATTTACTCAGTACTACCCTTAAATTGTAAATTTAATTGTAAAAGTAAATTGAAGTGAACAAAGGACCAAGTTCTTACTGACATGATCTGGAACTTCCATCATCCACTCTTTTCTAATGTTGGGAAACTGTGATTCCTTGTAAAATTATGCAAATCATGTGTTATTTTTTTTCTACTGTTATTAGGGATTATTGTGTTTAGAATACTTAAAATTCTTAAGCTTTTCATTCATTTTTATTTAATTCTTTTTTTATGTCATTTCCACCACAGAATGCTATCAAACAATGTAATTGGTGACCGGACAAGTCTACAGCTCCAGTGTGCTCCAGTTGAAGAAAAACCTGTTCACATTTGTGCTGGTGGATAGTTTTCAGTTGGCACAAAAACCTTTTAATTTGCTGTATAAGTATATTTCTTCAGCAACAACTTCTGTGTAAAAACTCTCCTGTGTGCCATCAATCAGCTATTACAGTCTATTAAAATGGCATGTCATAATATACATGACATGTCATAGGCTGTCATGCGTATCTATAAGCACTTGTTGTGTCATTATTTTCAGTTGTATGGGTAAATTTGTCAATGTCAGACAGATCTTTGCCATGGATGGCACTCCAGTCTGATTAACGAGTCCCATTATACCAAGGAGGAGAGTGAGAGGCCTGGCGGTGTGATAGATGTGGTCAGTAACCTTCCTTATTGCTGTGGTCAATTTCCTCCTTTAGAAAACATATCAATATATTATCTGCTGCTTTCCAGATCCATTAGGCATTCAGAAGCTGTCAGAAAAATGTGTTACTCATGTCTGTTAACAGTCTGCATTTATTATTATTCTTTTAGTGACAATGAATTTGATCTATTTTTTTCTTGCACATATGCCAGTAGTGACATTCTAGAATAATAATCTGCCCTTGAAGAGTATAACAGGATTTCAAGAGCCTTCATAAGCAATTCAGACCTCAAAAAGGAAGTGTGGAGAGAGAATTACAAAGACTGTCAAGCTTCAGAGAGGAATGGGGTGAAAAAAGAAAGGGTGGAGGGAGAGAAAGAGTTGGGCATTAAAAACAAAAAGCATTTGAAAATATGGTAAACCCTGAAAGATTTGAACAAAAGCTGTGTTGGTCTGTATGTTTGAGCATCTTTCCCAAGCTGAAGTGTTATGTCCTAAATAGCATCAGGTCCTCATTAGTGCATGTCTGCTGTTTAATTATTGATCTGAATGAGCGAACCAGAGCCCCAGACTCTTCAACTGTTTCTGCTAGCTGTAACCCCATGCTGCTTCATATTAATCTGCTAGCTCTAAACTGACTGATCAGTGTGTCCTCTTCTCGGTGCCCCTTCATTCACACCGCAGGGGAGCACAGACCACCACAGACAAGTGTGTACCTACATCTAACACTAACAGTCCTCACAACACACAAAAATCACACTAGGAGGCCAGCTTCTGTGCTAATAAGACACCACACAGATTCACTATACCTCGACAAATACATACAAAATTATGTCAAAATACCCGTCTTGGAGAGTATCCAAAAAAAAGACGAAAAAAAAAACTTTCGGTAATGTCTTAAGTGAAAGTAAACAGTGGAGAAAGAAATCGGATGTGTATCATAATAGTGGATGCATTGTCTCTTAAACCGTGTCTACACCGGACATGCCGTGCTGCAACAGCTAAAATCTGTCTACACTGGACGCGACAAAGCGACCATTGAAAATCCATTTGCTGTTCTGGTACAACACCTTATAATTGTACTGTTTCTGATCTCTCCATATCATATCACCTGTTGGTGTCATTTTGTGCCCAACTGGCAGTTTTTAAGGTAAACCCGTGTCATCCGATCACATTTCGGAATATTAAGAACATTGATGTGCCTACCCTTGCTTTTGAACTTTCCAGTAAATCTGATTTCTCTACTGTTGATGAACTGGTTTCATATTACAATGATGGACTGAACATGATTTTAGATGATTTTGCACCTGTGAAATCTTGAACTGTTTCATTTGTACATTCAGCTCCTTGGTTTACACCTGAACTGCGTGACCTTAAAACTAAAGGCCGTAGGTTAGAGCGTTTGTTCGTCAGTTCTGGCCTTACTGTTCATAAAGAAATGCATTCTGAACATATTCAAATCTATAAAAATGCACTGTCCAAAGCTAAAACTTATTATTATTCTAACATAATTGGAGTCAGCAATGGGAACTCCAGGTTTCTTTTCTCAGTGGTAAACAGTATTCTGTGACCTCCTGATTCTTTGCCATCTGATATGTATTCCACTGACTTGTGTGATCTTTTTATGACTTTTTTTGAGTCTAAGGTTAAAAATGTACATCAGCAACTACTTGATAGAACATTCCACCATGGCTTCTGTCAGTCTCTCACGCACCTCCTCACTCTGTTTTCTCTACCTTTACACTACCGACTACTTCAGAGATAGTGGGTCTGATAAATAAATCCAAATCTTCAACTTGTCTGTTAGACCCTCTACCAACTCCTTTAGTGAAAGCTTGTTTACCAGCCCTGTTGCCATTGATTACTAAAATTGTTCTTGCTTCACTTGTTTCTGGTTCTGTGCCTCCATCTCTTTAATCTGATATTATTACTACCATACTTTGTCCAATTTCAAATTTACCGTTTATCTCTAAGATAGTGGAAATTCATGAATATCTTTCTAAAAATAATTTGTATGAACAATTTCAATCTGGTTTTCGTCCCCACCATAGTAGTGATACTGCTCTTGTCAGAATAACCAATGATCTGTTGCTGGCAGCTGACTCTGGGCTTTTGCCCATACTTACCCTTCTTGACTTGAGCGCTGCTTTTGATACTGTCTCACATAAGATACTTCTCAACAGATTAGCTTCTATTTGGATTACTGGCACTCCTCTGTCTTGGTTTAGGTTGTATCTTTCTGGACGCACTCAGCGTATTCAATTAAATGTTTCAGATCAAGAACATCTACAGTCACCACTGGTGTTCCCCAGGGTTCTGTTTTGGGCCCCCCTTCATTTAGTTTTTATACTCCCTCTTGGTTATATTTTAAGGAAACATGGTATTATTTTTCATTCTTATGCAGATGACACCCAACTTTACCTGTCTGCCAAACCCACTGGTTCTTTTCCTCCACCATCTTTGTCCAGCTGTTTAGCTGAAATTAAAGATTGGCTTTCAGCTAACTTTCTGAAGTTAAATTGGAACAAAACTGAGGCCCTACTTGTTGGCACTAGATCTGTTTTGTCTAAATCTAATTGTTTTTCCTTGTACATTGACAATAATGAAATCTTTCCTTCCTCTCAGGTTAAAAGTTTGGTTGTTATCATGGAAAGCACACTGTTTTTTGAAACTCAAATTAATAATATCACGCGGACTGCTTATTTCCACTTGCGTAATATTAACCGTCTCCGTCCCTTTCTCTCAACCAATAATACAGCAGTTCTTGTTCACGCACTAGTCACTTCACATATAGACAATTGTAATGCCCTTCTCACTGGTGTTCCCTCTAAATTGCTACGTAAGCTCCAGTTGGTCCAGAATTCTGCAGCTCGTGTTCTTTCTAGAACACCCTCTACTGAGCACATTTCTCCAGTTCTTCAGCAATTCCACTGGCTTCCAGTAAAGTATCAAGTTGAATTCAATATCTTGCTACTTACTTACAGGGCACTTCATAATCTTACACCCCAATACCTTACTCAACTTCTTCATGTTTACACCCCTTCACGTGCTCTTAGATCCTCATCTTCAATTTCTCTTGTGGTATCACGGATTCGACTAACTAACATGGGTGCCAGATCTTTTAGCTATGCTGCCCCCCACCTGTGGAACTCCCTTCCCCGATATTCGTAACAGTGATTGCCTGCTGACTTTTAAAACATGTCTTAAGACATATCTTTTTATACAGGCTTTCTTATAATGTTTTATTGAGTGTTTGTTGTGTTTTTTTTTTGTTTTTTTTTACTGTGTAGTGATTTGTATTTATTTTTTTATCTGTGCTTGGTTGTGAGGTGACCTTGGGTGTTTTGAAAGGCGCCATTAAATAAAATGCATTATTATTATTATTATCATCAAAATGAATTTGTTCTGACACGGTTTAACTCTGAGTTCTTGTCATATTTTATTACCATTTTCTAAACTATAGCAAATAAGCTGCAGGGGTTAAAGTGTTCCATCCCTTTGACGGATTTCCGTCAGTTCATAAAGACAGTTACTTGCTTCATTCCTGAATGATTCAGCCGTTCAAACGAATCAATTGAATGAATGATTCCGTGATAAAATCAGTGACTTGCCGCCACCCTCTGGCAGATTTAGTTTCATTTTTAGCATATTATTTTAGTCAGGAGCGCTTGTCCTCCTAATTAAAATATTTAGGAGCACCTTCTGATCAATAATCAAAAAATATCCTTTCTAATATGAAGTGAAATTTGACTCCTTAAAGTGACTTACAGGAATATTTTCTTTTTAACTTTATAATGGCATCATTTTCATCTAATTTCAAAAAAAAAAAATGTTTAGAAGCCTTTTAATAATTTCTATTTAAAACAATATAATAAGAAGTAGAATAAGACAAGTAAGTTACCAATCATATGAAATTTGTATTAATAAATTAATTTATACTACAGAGATGGCACAGAATCATTCATACATGGACGAACCTGAAAGTCTACATTTAAATTATTTGAGATTAAATGCATTATATAAGTCACTTTGGAGTAAATCACACCATGATTCATGATAAAAAAAAAAAAATAAAAATAAAAACTTACAGTCAAGAAAATACGATAGCCTATAGCAAATAATTTTGAGAACCCCCTGACACTTTAAGAACTGCTGGTCTACACAGAAGAAAGCCCTGTCTAGACTCTGCCCCTGTACAGGTTGTGTCGAGCCATTCGTTAGTCTGGTTATCTGATGTGAAAAGGAAGAAATGTAGTTCCAATAAATGCATTAAGTATCCGTACAACTGTAGCAGTGTAGCATTTGCTTCTTTCAATATTAGGAAAAATTACAAATCGAATGAACGAATGATACACGATTTCACCTTCACCTTTACTTAGTTATATCATGTTTTCATGAAATATTCTGTCTTACATCTAGCCATGCTGATTTGCTGAATGTTTTGATTGTTTAGGTTTAATCAGTTGCTGACTTGCAATCCTAACCCCTGCTTAAGCAATGAACACATTGTTAAACCATATAACTCCAGCATCCCTCATCTGTAATACATCATCATTTGACATGAATGTGATTTTCCTGTGGAAACTGAATGAGTCCTTAGCATGCCACCTCAACTGCTCTCATCCATTTTGCATATTGTCACTAGACACAAATCAGCGGAGGATTTAGAGGAAAAGATGATAATTAAAGAAGCTTTCAGGGAGAGAGGAGGGATAAGCAGAGCTTTTCCAACAGTTTTTTCATTAATCTCTTTTGTTTTGAAGTGACGAGAGATTCCCCCTTTAGGCTTGGTTTCATTCCAGGAATGAACCTAATTTTAATTAACCTTTTTCTCCACTTAATGCTTAAAGCAGTTTCCTTACTATATATAATTTGCTCTTGTAAAATATGTTAATAAAAAAATTGTGTACAGTAGCCTTTACCTTAGAAAGAAGCATGATTATTTTATATGAATTGTAATTCTGCATGCACCTTCAGGCATGCTAAAAAAGAATCACCAATATATAATGTTGATTGAATGCATGCGATTCTTTATTGACTGCTTTTCTTTTATTTAGAAAACATAATTATTGCATTTTATACATCATACATAACTACTTTATGTATTTATTTGTGTTTTTATTTGTTTGTTTTTTTATTATATATATATATATATATATATATATATATATATATATATATATATATATATATCTTATTATTATTATTATTATTATTATTATTATTATTATTATTATTTTTTTTTTTTTTTTTTTTTTTTTTTTTTTTTTTAATTAATTATAATAATTCTCTAGGATGTCTGGTATGTTAAAAGAACACTTTCCTGGGTTGGTGTTAATGAAGGGGTGCTTTAGCCTTACTGGGCTTTGGAAGTTTATGAGACCAAAAAATAAAAAATTGGAAACAATGGCATAAAATTCTTAAACCCATGTAAAACTGCAGCCGATTCCCTTGTTCCAGAAGCTAATGGTATTCTACATACTAGCGATACTGAAAATTAATTATCACAATTGGCAAAAATGCAAACGTTAAGCAGTACTAAAGAAATGAACATCAAACCAGCAGTTGAAATCTCTTCGACCTGTTGACCATTAAATCTTTTTAGCTAACCTCTCACCAGGAAGTAATTATGAGCATGCCCAACACCACTGTCACATGATTCTTTCTTTCTTTTGCAGAAGTATAGTAATAATTTTAAACGGGCATCATCCTATTTCTGTAATATCAGATTTATAGGTCAGTCTCAGCACAGTATTTCTACAGGCTTTACAAGCAAATGAGACTGGGAAAAGGGAAGGTTAAAGAAGGGTGTGAGAGAGAGATTACTGAAGAAAGCAATCCCGTCATGCAGTGGTATAGCCATGTTTTACCATAGGTCTTTTTTTTCTGTTAAACTTTTACTTTGATGTTGTTTTGGAAAGACACCCTTCTGAGAAAGCAATGCAGTCTCTAATCACTACCTTCGCTCATGGAAATAATGAATATTTATCTGTGCTCATTATTTGATACTGATTATTCATTTAGGATAATTATTTATGAGTGTCATATCTCTGTGTATGTTGATGCCTCTTGGGTTTGGGTTCGGCTGAGGGCAGGCTCATTTTATCAGAGCTGCTGATTCAAGCTGTCTCGTCATTTGGTTTGGGAAAAATGAGACCAGACAGTAATTGTCACACTTCTGGACTGTTTGTTGTGTTTTCATCCCCCATGTGCTCTGTGTGGCCCAGTTTTCTGTCTATGTCTGATTGTCATATGGTTCAGGTATGTCTTGTTTATTATCCTCATTTACCAATGTATTTAAGTTGTGTTCAGTCTTGTGTTCCCTTGTCCGTTCTACTACATCCCTACATGTGTCTCCTGCCTGTTCTGTCCTGGATTTACTGTTGTGTGGATTTATTAAAGACTGTTTGCATTCATCTTCATCTTATTTATGCGTTTATCTCACCGTAGCATGACAAATTGATATTTATATGGGAGGCTAAGAAATTGTAATGGAGTCTACCATGTTGCTGTATTAACATTTAATACTGCGATGCAATACTAGTTTCATACTGGTTTCCTAGAATTGAGAATTTCTCACCAAGGAAATTAAAGCTGAATTCGCTTCTGGTAGTTTGTATTAGTGAATCACAGAACCACACTGATGTCTTTTAATTGAAATTGAAATATAACGCACAGTAAGCACATAATTGTGTAGACCAAGTAGGCCTATGTCCCCAAGGTCAAAGTCTTCTGCTGAATTTCACAGCTCATTTCAACCCCTCTATACTGCGGCACGTACCAAACGGAACTGACTGAGAAATAACTGTCAGACTGAGAAGAGATTTTTGCTTTAGTTCCTGCATTACAAATACCAGAGCCATTTGAATGACTGTTTCTGTATAATATCATGAATCCAAGGATTGTTGAAAACCCATTCAGAGAGTGACATGCAGTGTTTCCATTAAATATGTATTAGCTGGGTTATGCACAGAGAAATATCCTCAGGGAGTTTCTTTCTAATTAAATGCTCTTTAATGTAAAAGCATTACTTAGCGTGCTGATTTAGTCAGATATATTGTACTGGAGAGAAATAAGGTCAAAATCACTAGATTAAAATGAATTTAGCCATTTATTATTGTGCTGCACATTAAGACTGCACGTCAGAAAATTTTGGCATGCACGCTCTTTTGGTTACTGCTTTAGAATAATAAGCAATTTTGTTTTTTCTGCATTTACAAACTCCTTTGTATTTAATTTCTATCTGTATCACACCTCAACATCCCGTTTCAACTTCTAACACACATTTAATTGCTGTAATGAGTCAAAATATGAAATTGTGATTAAGATGTTTACCTTTTTATTGTTACATGTGATGAATTATTAATTATATAATCAATTGCAGAGCCTACATGCTTTGACTGTGTAATATAATCATGCATATTTAATGCATTATGGGAATTTAAGTATAAGTACGGCATACAAATCATATGGCACTTCAGCATTAGAGACTGAAACACAAATCACATCTGCAGTCTTGTCTTTGAATGGAAAAATCTGCTTCTAGTGCCAAGTCTGCTTGAATGGAGCTTTGTTATTCAAATTTGGGAGTGTGTGCATGTGTCTAGGTTGTGAGAAGCAGGCATGGATTTACCATCTTTCAAAAGCATCACTTTTGTTCTGAGAGTTTGACAGCTGTAAGAAGCCCAACAAAGTTTTTTTAAGCTCTGAAAGACAGATCAAATACAGCTCACACGTATAATATGACACATGCTCCAATTGAAGCATGATCCTTTGCCAGGATCTGTTTATTCAAGTACAGCAATGAAAAAAGTAAATAAATTGTATTAACTAGTGTGCTTGCTAGTAAGCAGCCAACAGTGGTATTCAATATTGAACAGGATTCCCATGTTCTTTGAAAACCTATGAGGTACCCTGATTTTAAAAGTGTGATTTGTAGACCTGGAAAACTCATTAACAAAATGTGCAAAAACAACAAAATGTGTGTGGTGGGGGGTGGGGGGGGGGTGGGGGTCTTTACTATAACCACTGTATATTAAAATCCTTAATCTGTTTCCTGTAAACCTATTTTAATCTATGAACACTCCTTGTTTATATTAGCATCCTTTGAATATTGTTATGAACAATATTGGTATTTGAAGTCAAAAAGGTTGAGAACTTGTGCTCTAAAAACACTGTGAACACACTGAATTTTATTATTAGTATTTTTTTATTATTATTTGATTACTGCCTTTCAAACTGTATTCACAAGCTGTTGCATACTTATCAAATTTAAATCATTGTGTACAGTAAATTATACATATACATATTGGGGAGCCTGGCATTATAAATCACCATCCACTGTCATTGTATGGAAAAGATCATCTCAGCCATTCCATCCAACATTTTGGGAAGAAATAAAAGACAACACTCTTGAATCGAAACAAAGGCATGATGATAGAATTCTCATTTGGATGAATGGTTCTTTTAATTTATGCATCCTTTCTTTCTCTGTTGTTGCCTCATGTATCTCTCTCTTTCGTCATCCTTCTCCTGGGACTTCACCAGATTTTGTTCTTATTGCAGTGATGCAGTGGAGGGTGAGAGAGGTCTCACATTAGAATATGCATGAAGTAGCTCTGCAGAATTATCGTTGCGACCAATGAAGTGCACCTTGCTGTCGGAATTCTAACAAGGCTAAAACCTTGGCTTTCACCTCTTTTTCCTTCTGTTGCGCTCAGGATAATTTTGGCACCATGAATACTGTCGAATTATGCAGCCCATCACACACCTGTATCTCTGCATTGTAAACACAATATATTCACACCTCATCGTACCCATGAATAAGATTTAGAGATGTGTTTATTTTCAACCCTGTGATCTTCTGGGCTCTGCACATAAAAATTGAGCGCAGGCCATTTTTGAAAGTGACTGTCGATCAGTTCCTTTGCTGAATGAACGACTGAGTCAATCACAATATACTGTAGGGCCGTAGATATTCTCTCGGCTGCTGGCAATGTGAACTGGCCTTTGCAGGCACAATAGAATCAGCACATGGAAAAAGCTATTCAGAAGCAAACAAAAGAGGCTTAATGGAGAATTCAGCTCATAGTCTTATTTTTACCACCTTGATTAAAAAGAGCAGAGAGCAGGGAGGATTGCGATTTGCTTCGGTATTTGGGTTGAGGAATAGAGGACGATGAAGGACATCTTCGCAGAGTGCTTGGTGCTCTCTCACAGGGCTGCGAAGATCTCAACAGCTCTTACTTGAAAAGCCTCGTTAAAGCAATAGAATGGGAAAAATCTGCCTGGCAATTTCAGTTTATCTTATGGCCTAAATCTGTTACAGTCTGGACATTTATATCTCATTTATTTATTTATTTATTCGATTTTCCCATTCATAGAATAATTCAAACAGGATGGCTGTTTAATGGGTTGTGCATGTCAGCTACATCATAATGCATGATAAATGTAACCTTAAAAACCCAGGCACCATGTAATGGTCTATTTGTTATTCAAGATAATGTGATTTTATATATGGGTCCTGTATATATACTACAAGAAATTAAATATTTTTTTTCTTTTGTTACAAAAAATTTGTTCCAACCACTAGGGTGCAAGTTTAAAAAGTCTATAGTAACAATCCAGTGTTAAAAGTTGGTAAGATTTTTGTAAATATTTTTGAAAGAACCCCCATACAGGCCTGCTTGCATCACAACAAACCTCCAAGGCTTTCAGTCTGTCAACATAATGACTTACAAAGGTATAATGGGCATATGTGTTTGTGTGTTTTCACTACAGCTCTGTGACATTTCTCATGTGTCTATGTACTGATATTTAGCAGCCTTTGTTCCAAATGTACTGATCGTGCAAAAGGCCAAAGAAGGGTTCATCTGAGAGGTGAATACAGATGATACAATAGGAAAGGAAGAATGAACATGGTTGTGAACAGATTAGGAAGTGCCACACTAATATTTTTAAAAACCAGAAGCTTTAAATTAAAGACAATATTTCATTCTCAAGATTAAAGCAGTGGTGACGTCTTGAATGATTGCAAATTTCATCACTTGTTATTACACTTACGCTGGGTTTCTAATAATGGTAAATGCTTGAAATACATTGTGTGTTTGTAGGATCATGGCTGTCAATTCAGGAGCAAGCTGTGTTGTTCTATGCAGGCATCAGTAGCTCAGTCTGAGTATATGTGGATTTATGAATATAAATGTGGTTGTTATTATATTCTGCTTATTAATTTCTGTCAGCTGGTAGGTGAAGAGGTCCTACTGTTTTGGGTCAAGTGCCCTTTTGGACTATTATGTTCAGCTGTTGTTCATCAAAATAATCTGGGATGTGGGTTTCATATTATTTTATATAAACCTCTTGAAGCTCAATCTGTCATTCGGGTCCCATTACTCAGTGAAAGCCATAGTGTCGATCTCACTGATCTCTTCTGGCTAAAACTATTTCTGATGTCACGCAAGCTTTAGAAGTCTACCTCTGTATTTTTTTTTTCTCATTAATTCATTAATTAATATGTGTGTGCATTGTTGATTTGTGTTGTCGTTAATCCTTATTCTTTGTTTACATTTTAATGTATTAATTTCAATTTTCTGTTCTCTTCTCAGGTAAGTTTGAATCCTACATCCTTCCTGCTTTTACCTGTTTGGTGAGTAGGTTATGTATAATTATGCATTTGGCTAAGTTTGGTTATGACGACAAGAAGACTTTGTGTTCTGCTTTTTCCCCCTTAATTGTGTTTTGAATTAAAATATTAAAGTTGGTGTGTCGATCATATGTGTAAAATGTACATTAATATTTTTTTTTTCCACATCTCAGTAGCAACAGAAAATACGAAGTGCTAGTGTTATTAGGGATAGACATCATGTTTGTTCTATATCAGTTATTGAACAATATTAGAGTTGTATCTTTTTTTTGTATCTGCTGATATTGAATATTTGTTTGTTTCCTAATTTTTAACACAGTGTTAGTATTTAAAAATACTAACAATTTAATAATGTTGTTCTAGGTAATCTTCAGAAAATCTCAAAATTAATATCTATTTTCATAATATCTACATTATAATGCTGTGATGCCAAATTTTACTTGTAGCATTTGAAACAGTAGATTTTTTTTTTTTCATTTACTAAAACCAATTTGTAAATGTCAATATCTGCCATTTAACGGTTATCTGCCAAACATTAAAATAATTATCAGCTGATATTCGCCAGTTTTAAAATCTGTGCATCCCTAACTGCTGTGTTCTTAGGCATGACACAAAGTGGAATAGTCATTCTCTAATGGTGACATTTTGGTTTATTTCTCATAATTAATAAACTGCCCTTTATAAGATCAGCCCTTGCCATGCAGTGTGATTCAGTGCAGAATTTTCCACTGGTTATGAGGCCTTGGCCGCTGCAGCCTATGATTATCTCTGATCTGTGGTCAGTTCTTGGTCTGGGGACCGGCCACTCTCAGATGTACAGCAGCAAGTATCACTCTAACTTTGGTTAACCAGTTACTAAACCCACAACCTTGTCAAGATGCACTCGTTTGCCTTAGAACAGTGCGATAGACGTCAGTGCTGAAGTGGAATTTAAACACTGCGCAGACCACATACAGACACTGGTTGGTAAATTTAGGGGAGGATAAACTGCAAATTACAGGTTGTCCTTTTTTCCTGCCTCAAATTCGCATGTTGAGATTTTCTTGACTTGTTTCTGGTTGCTACATTTCCCTGAAATACCAGGGATCTTATAGACAGTTTGCAGCAGAGGGATGTTCCAGAAGAGTTGTACTTGGACTTTTTGAAACCACTTGCCCTGTTTTCAAAGAACTAATATCTGTGCATCCATGGCAGTACTAATATCCTTTTTAAAATCTCTAGGTGAAATCATATATTTGAGGGTTTGTGAATTTATAGCTGTCATGGAATTACATAATATAAGCTTTAGAATTGACAGATATTACAGCAAATTTAATGTTTAAAGAGCCCATTTATAGAGAAAAAAAATTAAAGTAATATTTTGGCACATATGAGATTTTTCTAACTAAATAAATGAATAATATAAAAAATAATTGAATATAAAATTTATTCTTGCTGAAAGACAAGTATAAAGAAATCCTTCCAGCCCTGTAAGCAAGAAAGAAAAGAAAATCTGCAATAATAAGCACTTTCTGTAATGTCTGTTTTGTCTTTTATTTATATTTTGTGATTTTCAACTTCACGATTCCTGTATCCTGACAAAATCTTTAGACAAAATTATAACATCAAGTCAAATCTTGTGGTAGTTTTTTAAGGTGTATATGTTATTATTGAACAGACATGATCACACCTCAAGCAAGTAATAGTATTGAATGACCTGCCCAAATCATTATCAGATGAATTATCTATTTAATATTGCTCCAAGATCACGATTTTGTAGACTAGAGAAATAGTGTGGTAATTACTGCATTTATCCTATGACAGCTCCTGGGGTTTAATTGCTCTAATTGTTTGATTTAAGATAGGGGCTTCTTGACATTTTGGTAATGAGCAAATTTTCAATTGTTCATTTTTGATTGTTAATGTCTAATGACTAAATTGCATGTTTATGTCAAATAAGGAGCAATCACTTAAGTGTCAGTGATCATGCCAATCAAGAATAATGAATAGAAGATCATTTTTCATTTTGTCAGTCATTTTGAGCTGTTTTCCCTACAAAACAAATGCACAGCTAAATGTTTATGCAAGGCTTGTGGTCAGGACATTTTCTGGTGGGTTATTAGGTGGCCAAGGACCTGCTTCTGTATTCCTCATCTTTACACATTCAATTAAAACTGGAGCTCTTTCCGAGTAGTAAAAGTAAAATATTTAATCAGTGGAAGATTCTTCTAGTGATTCACAGCTAAAGACTGTCTGGGCCTCTTATTTCTGATTCTGTTTGATTAACCATTCTGTTTGGGCTTTTTTGTGTGTTGCACACAGCTTATTTCAGGGCTTGCTTGTCATGTGACATTTAAGTGAGCACTGTGCCATTCCTTCAGCCTCAGGCCTTCAGTGTAAGTCCACACCAGTAATGTAGCCAGATCAGAAATATGCCTCAATGTGCTGAAAATTCACATTTCAGAGCAAGAAGAAAACCACTCTGGTCTGTTTTGGCGATTTTGGACAGCAATGAGATATTGATTAAAATGCAGTCGTTTTCATTCCACATTCCTCACAAACTGTGGTTATATATAAGGGCACATGTCATAAAATTGCTTATTTTTTGATGTGGAGAGACACCCCAAGGCTCCTTTCATCTTTTGTCAGAGATGAACTCCCCAGCAAGCACTTTTGGCTTTGTGTCAACTCAGAAAACACCAGCCAATGTTGTAGTAAGGTCTGTTACTCTCTGTCTGTATATTTTAGTGGGATGTTCCTTATTGTAACACAGGTATTTTAAGTTTAGGTAATTAAAACTAAGAATTCACCTGTACAGTTGGAAAATGAAAATTACTAAATGTAAATTGCAAAATGTTTATACATGAAGAGGCTGACACTCCAGTCTTCATATGCACATATCATAAGCAGCAGTATCACCTGCTGTAACATTCATTTCTATGGTAATGATGAATCTACACACAGCAGGAGTGTGTGTGTGTGTCAGAGAGAGAGAGAGAGAGAGAGAGAGAGGATTGCGTAAACCTGCATCTCTGTGCATTTGTGTGACTAGTTACTTCAGCACTTTTGTTATCTTTAGGATTCTTCAATGAATAGATAACTGCATTTATTAGAAACATAAATCTTTTGTAAATCAGTGTCTTTGTTCTAAATAAGGAGGCATGGTAGGTAGCTTTTCTGTAGTTTCTGGACCCCAAGTGTCTAATTTGCAAGTCATGGTACATTTCATGGGAGCTTGAGCAATGTTCCCTGATTTAATATGAGATGGAGTCAGCTCTGATGTCTCGATGTAAGCTCAGTCATGCATATGCTAATGAATGTGTAATGAAGGCTTTGACAGAATCAGAAACAGATCGTGAGATGACAGTGATATTTTAAATTGACCTTTTCATGTCATCCTACACATCTGGATGTCAATATATGAGTTTCATATGTCAGCAGCACTACACAAGGCAGTGAGATTCAAGAAGACATACTCTTTAGATGACACTTCACTTATCCAAATAAAACCTCAGGGGGACTGAATGAGACATGCATGTCAGAAGAAGGTCTGTGATGTGTGTACTGTATTTGTATCACGTTAAAGCATAAAAGACAAACATAGCATGATTAAAAAAAAAAATTTTTTTGCTTTCTCTTTCTGATGGCACCCATTCACTACATATGATCCATTGGACAGCAAGTGATGTCATGCTAAATTTCTCCAAATCTGTTCTGATGAAGAAACAAATTCATCTACATTTTTTGATGGCCTGAAGGTGAATAAATTGAGTACATTTTCATTTTTGACAGAACTATTCATTTAAAGGAGTGATAAATATGCAGCTCAGAATTTACTAACTCTAGCATGAACTCCACAAGTCTGCATAAAGCAGGCCTATTCAACTGGCGGCCCGCAGGCCTAATTTGGCCTGCCAATCATCTTCATCCAGCCCGGGGGGAAGGGTCGCACACACCTCGAATTGTTTTTGCTCTAATTAGTTTGTCCAGGTGGCAACACTGGCCCGAGCCGTTGTTTCACAGCCGAATAAGAAAAGGAAGACACTCACCAACAAGCGCTCATGTGAGGGGATTATGAGATATCCGCAACTCTAGTTTAAACGAGTATAATGACCGTCCTATCAGTCATATCTTCTAGTGAGAAATAGCACCGAGACTGGACAAAGTTGATTGTCAAATGGAGTTTGAAAGGCTGCGTGTTCGACTTTCCACATACGCTGCTGAGCCGCTTGAGCAGACAAAGATGAGTTACGTTTTTTACGAGTTACCTCGTAAACACAGTCATAAATGATTCCTAAATGACTGTAAAATGTTGGGAGAAAAGCGAATGTGTTTGTCAGATCCCCGTTATGTGTATCAGGTTTTAAAGAGATAGCACTGCTTTTAAAGTGAAACCTGATGAAGTCTGTCATTGATGTAAATCAAAGAACAAAGAAAAAGGAGAAATAACTCCACTGCTCTAGTCGCTGATTAACTTTTGTAGTTTGAATAAAGAGTAATTTATATTCATTTTATAGTTTATACATATACAATTTATAGTCTATGTGAAGACTATAAACTATTAAGTGTGAAGTTCACTTACATTTAAAGTTGTCATATTTTTCAGAACCTATTAAATATTAAAAATAATGGCTTTCAATTATACTGTAATGTTGAAAGGCTATAATTATTGTCTAAAATGAAGGGAAAATGAATCTAATAGAGATATCAGTAACATTACTGGTATCAATGATACTAGCCTTCATTAACAGTAGGCTACTTAGTAAAAAGATGCCATTAAACCATATTTAAAATATACCATCTTTACGTTATTTCTTCATTAATTTGGAGGTTCAATGTGAAATTATGATAACATAAATATATTAATATGCAAGTTATCTCAATTAATTACATAATTGGCATGACCACCCCCACCCGCCCCCCCCCCCCCCCCTTTAATTTTCAATTTGATAATCTGGCCCTCAAATAAAACTAATCGAATAGCCCTGGCATAAAGCCTTATGAACAAGTTTTCCAGCATGATTTGAGAATGATCCAAAAAGCATCTTAAGCTTGAATGGAAGTAAAAACATCTGACCATCTGTACGGTAGTCACATGATCAGTATTACAAATCTGATATGAGTAAAACCTAAAAATAGTGCATGAATCTGAAATATTTCAACAGATATTAAAAATGGCATCTGACTTTTGGTATAGTACTAGCAAATAGTGTTTACAAGACAGATACATTTGTGATTTTTACCATGTAGACTTTTATGATCATCTTATGTCCTACTTGACACATAGTGTGTCAGAGCTCAAGCTGTGGGTCACACTAACCTTGGATGTCTTTTTTGCTAGGAAACAATTACACACACACACACACACACACACACACACACACAAACACAGAGAGAGAGAGCCCGATTCTTCACTCCACAGGTATCAGCACTTCTCACATACAAACACACAAACACTGCTTCTTTCTTCTCGAGAGGCCATATGCTTGTTTTGACAGGTACACTTGAGGTTAAAGGTGAAGCGATGCACCATATGTGTTTCACGTCTCTAACATACATCTACTATCTGAACATGTGCGCACATACCAGTGTGTGCTATAAGGAAGCATGCATTAAACATATATTCAGTTTATCTTTAATATTTGTTCTATATTGAATATAATGTGTGTTAGAACATGTCGTGTCAGGTTTACAGGTTATTTTTTTCATGCAAGTTAATAGTTTGCGTTCTGCACTATTATGTATAGTTTTTGTAGTTATGTATGCATTGTAAAATGCATGGATGCATGTAGGAAACCACACAGAGAAGTACACTGTGCAGAAATGAATAAAACATACTGGCTCACAAACATTCGCACAAACAGGTTTTGTTTTGCTAGATTCACAGACTGTGGAAGTCTAAGCTATAGGACAAGCCAAGTGTGAGCTATAGGACCATGACTTTATCCAGCCTGACTGCAAAATGAATGAATAATGCATGTGTGTCCAATAGAGTAGAACCATCTCTCTCTCTCTCTCTCTCTCTCTCTCTCTCTCTCTCTCTCTCTCTGAGTTAGTCTTATTTTTTTATGCTAATCTACCTCATTTTCCTTGGTATGTATATACTAAGGAAATATATATATATTATATACTATGTCTATTATACACTGTGTAAAGTGTATATAAAGTGATGTTGTTTTCTTATTTTCTCAGATTTGAAGCTTTGTTGTGTCTTCTCTTGTTCTTGAGAGCATTTCCTCTTTCTCTAAGCTTCCAGCTGAAGAACCCATCCATTTAATCCTGTCAGGTAGACAGGGCTTAAAGCTGAGGATGTCTTGAGCATCTTGTGCTGGAAGGCACTTTTTCACAACTGGAAAAGGACCAGTAGCTGTTTGTCATCCAAAGCAGCAGTACTGAGAGAGAAAAGAAAACACTCACAAAGGCGAGAGAGTATAAAATTATGATTCTACAACATTTCCCAACACTTTCGAGGAAATTGCCAAAAAGAGACAGAGGGAGTGACACAGCCTTGGGCAAAACACTGGTCAGAGAGTATGTTTGATTTTTGCAGTTTCCAGGTTAAAACAAAAGCTACTTTGCACTTTTGTAACAAGCAACCAATACTATAATATTGTAATATAATAATGTTCATATAAACATCATATTTTTAAAAGCAGTATCACATCAATTACATTTTTATTGTATTATTTAATTTAATTTAGTACTGTATGAATGTGTGTTACAGAGGGAGCAAAAAAAAAAAAAGGCAGGATAAATATATACAGTAGA
Source organism: Cyprinus carpio (assembly GCF_018340385.1). Taxonomy (NCBI): domain Eukaryota; kingdom Metazoa; phylum Chordata; class Actinopteri; order Cypriniformes; family Cyprinidae; genus Cyprinus; species Cyprinus carpio. The sequence goes on along the minus strand of NC_056591.1, from coordinate 17,060,277 downwards.
GAGATGGAGAGACTGCATTGACCTGCCTGAAGCCAAACATCATTCATGCATTTAAATAGGAATATTATTAAAATGGTGGATGATCAGTGTATGCTTTATTCTGAGCAGCAAGTGAATCTGGGCCTGTGATGCTTAGAAAGCGTTAAAGGTGGCAGACCAGTTTGGGTGAAACTTCTTTTCAAACCTGAAGAATCCATTGAATCCATTCTTAAGAACGATTGTTTATTTTAAATCAAGTTATGACAGCTCGTATGATTGTTTCAAGTCCAGAAAGGTAATCACACCTTTCTCAGATGATGAATACATTAATAAGAACTATTTACTGCTAAATATAAGTCCACATCTAGCCATCAGCGGATGCTAAAAAAAAATAAAAAAAATAAGAAAAACAAGTGCGCTCTGGAAAATGACACCATCTGGAGCAATAACAAAAAATCTTATTGAAAACAGCACAAAATGACCTTTTCAGGATCATAAAACAACATAAATGAAATTGTAAGATGCCAAAAAGCAATATCTGAGAGTGTCTGTTTGTTATATAACAAGAATAGCAATATCTGTGTCCTCTTGGACACAGTAAGTTACTGAAAGAAATATAAGAAGTGGTTGGTGATTCAACACCATTGTTTTATAAGAATGATTCACTTTAGCCGTGCTCTTTATCAGTTTTATCTTTTCATCTGGCCCTATAGCCTGGCTGATATTTTTTTATAATGAACTCTCTCTTTCTCTCGCTCTCTCACACACACAGACACACACACACACACACACACAGAAAAGTTTAGATGACTTCTGTACTTTGACCTTGTGGCTCTGAGCTGTGCATGTATTTTAGAGATAAATAAGAAAGCTCATGCTAGACTAATTATGAAACATTTTTCTATTCAGACAGACTGATTATAGATGGATTGGTGTGTGAGCAATGCAAATAAAAATCACATAGTCTTGTTTTCCATTAAAAACATTTAAAAAATAAACTAAATTCAACATTATTATCTTAAAAATATTTTATGCAATTTATTATGCATATTAATGTAATATAATTAACATGTATATGCACATTAATATATATTATGAATATATGTTATGCAGTTTTGTTTCAAGTACATTTTCTCTGCTTTAAATGTAAATGTGATGTTCTACTGGAAACCAGGCAAAATGCTGATTAAGAACATGTAAATCTCACTGAGTGTGCTTTAACATACGTTCAGATGTTTCAGTCATTGATTATGTGCTTTGAGGGCTAAAGGCCACACATCTATAAAAACTGACGTGTGCTAGCCCTGACTAATTACTTAAATGAACTGAAATCTATAAGCATTTTTAAATGCCATTAGCTTAAGATACGGTGCAGTGAACATAGATGATTAGATGCGCCATAGGGTAAATAACATGAAAGTGTTCAATAGCAAACCACCATTTGCATTTGTTCATAGAGGACTCACTCATTTAAAGGCTCACTCGTTGCATCTGAAGTATAATATGGAGTGCTTGTTGAAGTATACTGTATATATAAGTATTTTGGTTGAATTGAAGGATTGAAGAGCTTCTGTTTGGTGAGAGAGAGGTCAGAAGTAAAGTATGTACAGTGTCTGTGTTAACAGGAGCTGTGAGAAAAGCATAGTGGGTAATTTAAATATCAATCAGTGCCTCAGTGTTGGTCGTGTTGAATGGACACACACACACATGCATGCACACCAACACTATAATTGGAGCCCCAACAAAAGACTATTGTTACTGAAAATTGTGTTTGCTATTTGTGATGTTTAATGTGATATTTCACCCTGAATTTCATTCTGCAACTCCAAAGAATAATGCCTACCAATTATTTGATGACAGTGATTTGTTGCCCTTTAAGTTGATTTTTGTAAATATCATGATTTTGCATGGTGGTCACATTTAAATGTATGATGCATCAAATGTATTTGATGTTTCATGCTCCATTTAACATGTTTCACCATTTTAAAATCCTTTCTCTAGAATTCTAATGATTGGAATTTAAACCCAAAATTAGAGCATAAAATCATTTTAAGGCTGGAATACACTAAAATACACTTTTCTGACTATGAATCTATCTAGTGGGAGGATATCAAACGTGTTTGATATTTTGAGCTGATTTTAGAACACACATGGTTTTCATTTCACGAGTTTGCCTGCCCATCCAGTCCTAATGGTTAATGGTAAACAAACTTGTCTTGCTGTTGTCGAATGTATTTTATGTGTATTGTTTGTGTCTTTGTACATATGTCTGAAAACCATTAAGGAATGAGGCAGATAAATGTGGACTGATTTGTTTTTATGGAACATTTCTTGCAGAGCCTTGACCTTCAACTGAAAGCATTGTGACCGTCTCCACATTACGACATGCTTCCCTACAGTCACATTATTACAGGGTGCAGTGTTTAAAATAATCACTCAGGCAGACATGAAACAAACATAATGTAGTCAGCGGGGAGCCAGTGACTTCTGTCTGCCTCTCTAAATCAAGATTAATGGGCTTGTGAATGCTACATTAATAGGCTGTCACTTGAGGATAAATCTACAAGAGCATGATGATTATCCCGGTTTTACTTAATTTCCTCATTACAGGTGTTTGTGTTGTACTAAAGATGGGTTAGAGCAGGATGCAGTTTGAAAAAGCCAGACTTTAGCTGAAAAAAAAAAAAAAATACTCTTTGTTATTGTCCTCTTGGATTATTGACAAACTATTTTCTTGTTTGACACTATAAAGCTGCTTTGACACAATCCATATTTTATAAAGCACTATATAAAGAAAAGAAAAGAAAAGAAAAGATAAGAAAAGAAAAGAAAAAAAGAAAATATTCCTGTGAAGATAAAGCTGAATTTTCAGTCCAGTCCAGTGTCACATGATCTATCAAAAACCATTCTAATATGCTGATTTGGAGTTCAAGAAAAATTTCTTATTATCATTGTTGAAAACAGCTTTGCTGCTTTTTGTGGAAACATTCAAGGAGGCAGGAACCGGTGAACATTCAAACATAATTTAATAATAAAATAAACAAACACAAAATAGCGCGACAGCCCCTCACGGATGACAGCCACGCAAAAAAAGAACCAAAACACAAAATAAAGTCCAGGCCTGGTCCTCTCCCTTCCAACACTGTCATCACTCCTCCTTTTATCCTTGCGGAGCTCCTCCGTGGGACTCGAGACCAGTGAGTGGTGCAAGTATCGTGCATTATCATTAACTCCACCGGCCTCGCTCCGTTCCCACAGCTCTCGGCCCCACCCCACTGGTCACAAATACAAAAAATAAATAAATATGTATATAAATAAAATACAAAATACCAACAAAAAAATAACTTGCTGAACCCAAAGTTTTGAAAAGTAGTGTACTGGTTTTGTGTGATATCTATTATATTTTGTACTTCTTTTGAAGATGCATTCATACTTTGGCTTGGATTACACATTTTTAATGCAACGTGTTCTGAAATGCATTTGACCTTTGTAAATTGGAATGATGACTGGAAGATAGTGGTTCACTGGATTTCCTTATGGCCAAAAAACAAGGTGTGTGTGTGCGTGTGTGTGTGTGTGTGTGTGTGTGTGTGTGTGTGTGTGTCCACAGGGGCTCAGAAAAACAAGCTCTGACATACACACAAACAAACACTGTTTCTATGATTAGGAAATTTTTTTTTGTTGTTTGTTGTTGTTGTGTCTGTTTATGAAGAGAAATAGATAAACTCTCATGAAAGTTGTGTTTTTTTATACAGCATACAGTCACTTATGCTGTCACTTTTGAACAACTTAAAACCATATTTTGTTAGGAAAACAAAAGAAAATACATTCTCTTTGCATATCTGAATCCACTGCTTTTCCTGGGCAACTATAATAAGGCCACAGTTATGATGGGTAATATCCTTGTACATTAAGAATTGCTGACACAATGCATTGTGTGAGTCGTAGGCCATAGACTACACTTGATTTAAATGAAGTGCTTCTGAAATACAGTCTCATTTCACTGTCAGCCTAATTGTTTTACCACTCACAGGGCTGTCATTTTTTGGGCCACTGAGTTGCTTGAGGCTTTATTATAAAACGTTTTCAAAATGAATTTTCATTAATTAGGAGAGAAACCCAACATGAACACACCCTCATGCCTTTATATGGTGAGGGGGAACATAATTCTATTTGGTATTGTTTTCTTTTTTATTTTCTTAACCTAAGGCTTACCTTACCATTCATTTTTTTTCACCCTGAAAGAGGCTTTAGCCCCATCTCGTTTTAATGTCATGTCATCCATCATCATGCTGGCTAGTGGTGTGTGCGTGCACCAGAGTCCAGTCTTTTAGGCCAGTTTATCCCGTCCATCTGTAATTAAAATCACTCATGGAGAACAGCCCACCGCTGAACAACGGCATCTATATTTTATTACACGCACACACACAACACCTACAATTACAGGCTGAGCTACTCTTCACACACACACACATTCCCACACTCATTTGATGGAATTTATTTTTATCATCCAACTCAAAATTGGGTTTTGACAAAACTGTCACGTTCAAGGACCTAGATAAGATTGATGAATGTGTGTGTGTGTGTGTGTGTGTGTGTGTGTGTGTGTGTGTGTGTTTGCTCATACTGTAGCTCTGATTTCTTTAAGGTGGAGTCATAAAATCTGGAATCACTTTTATTCTTTTTCTCTTTCTGTCTTTCTAAGATTTTTGACCTTTTACTTTTTTTCAAATTAAAAGGTCACTGAGTTTATAGTAAGAAAGTGATATACAGTTTTGAAACCCCGTACCCAGGCAAGACCCTCCATCTTTCATTGGTCGGCTAAACAGATAGCCCAGACCCAAAAGCAGCACAACATTGGTGAAGCCATTATTGTTGTGTTGGTTTGGTGGTGTTGCTCAAACACATGATTTGATACAAGATCATGATTGGTTTATTTATAATTGTCTCTGTATATTAAGTTAGTAGAAAATGCAGTACTGTTCAGAGGGTTGAGGTTTTTAATGTTATGCTCACCAAGGCTGCATTTACATGATTAAAAATACAGTAAAACAGTAATATTGCAAAAAAATATTTTTAGAATTAAAAATAACTGCTTTCTATTTGAATATATTTTAAAATCTAATTTATTCCTGTGATGGCAAAGCTGAATTTTCAGCAGCCATTACTCCAGACTTCAGTCTCATGTGATCCTTCAATAATAATAAAATGCTAATTTTGTGCCTGAGAAACGTTTCTTATTATTAAGGTTCAAAAGAACAGGATTATTTGAAAAAGGAAACTTTATCATAATGTCTTTACTGCCTTTTTTGATCAATTTAATGCATAAAAGTATTAATTTCTTTATAAAAATTTTTTTTTAAAAAAACATTGTGACCCCAAACTTTTGAACAGTAGAATATTTTCATATAAAAAATGCACTCCAGCTTCAAAATGGTTTCAGTCTCATATTCATTCTTTTCTACAACTGACAGATTCAAAGTATAACTGTCACAAACTCCTGCTTATAGAGTATGTCATCTGGACGTCTTTAGCATACTATTTTGACTGTACTATGGTTTAGGGTGATCTTATTCTTGCATTCTAAAGTATATTGGCCAGTTAATACAATTGGGGTTCACCCAGACACTTTAAGTTTAAGTTTAACTCATATGTTCTCTCTCTTCCTCCGGCTGCCTCCAGTCTGACTGATAGACCATTCACACTCATCCTCAAGAGAGTCTCTCTCTCTAAACATCTCTAAAGCATCGCTCACTTCATTCCAGTCTTTTATTCTTCCCCTGACTCTCACCCTTTACTGCACAATTCTTCCTATATCCATCGTCTCATCCCTCTAGAGATCTCCCCTGTCGGCCTGCTTCTGGTAATCACAGACAGGTAAAGACAGATGACAATACTTCTTCCGCAGTCTCTCTCACTTTATCTCATATTATCTTGCTCTGTCTCTAACGCTGTCTGAGATCAAAGAGGCTGAAGCATTCAGTTCAACCCCACAGAGTTCATCACATGGGTAGCTGACACAGTACAAGGTCATTTAACATTTATAAGTATTATATTTTATGTACTCTTAAAGGGATACTCCACCCCAAAATGAAATTTTTTTCATTAATCGCTCACCCCCATGTCGTTCCAAACCCGTAAAACCTTTGTTCACCTTCGGAACACAATTTAAGATATTTTGGATGAAAACCGGGAGGCCTGTTACTGTCCCATAAGATGAGAAGTAAATAACAGTGTCAAGGTCCATAAAAGGTATGAAAGTCGTCGTCAGAATACTCCATCTGCCATCAGATGTGCGATCTGGGTTATATGAAGTGACGGGAACACTTTTTGTAAGCGAAGAAAACAAAAATAATGACTTTATTCAACAATTCCTTTGTCAACAGTCTCCTCTTTGTCACTCCATATCACCATATGCTGCATATGCTCTTCTGTATCATTCGCGCCACAAGGATGCGCTGAAACAAAACATATTAACCTTTTATCACAAATAAAACACACCAACCATACAGCGCAGCTGCAGAAAAAAAACTTTTTGATACTGGTGTGAAACAAATTACATTTTAAAAGTATTAGTGTTCTGTTTTCCTTGTTTCTTTGTTTTTTCCAAGTATTGTTCACCCAAAAATAAAAATTCTGTTTTAACAAACCTGTATGACTTTTTTTTTCTTTTGAAGATATTTTGAGAAATGTCTCGGTGACCTTTTTTATCCATGCAACGAAAGTCAGTGGTAACCAAAGCTGTTTGGTTTCAAGCATTCTTCAAATATTTTCTCTTCTGTTTCACAAAACAACATGAGGGTGAATAAATGATGACAAAAGGGTCATTTTTGGGTGAACTGTCACTTTAAATACTGTGTGCCTAAATTACAAAAGACATTGTACAACATTGCACCGAAAATCTTTGTTAGTCCAATACCCTGTTCCTTAGAACCGTGCATTAAACATCAAACTGATCTTCTGATTATCTGTGATTGTGTCACTTTCACGCAGCACTTTTGTGTGATCAAACTAATTGCTCTTCACTGGATGCTTGTCACGTCATGCCTAAAAAGGTTACATTGTAAGGATGGCTGAAATATCAGCAGCAGGAAATTGATTTGTAATTGATTGGTATGTGTTCAGTTAAATTTGCAAAAGAATTTGTTCATTTCATTTATCATTATTTACAAGAATTTGGTACACAAATGATCCATAAACTCTGTCATCAGCATGCATATGTTTATGTAATGTATTCACTTGATAATATATGACAGTGCAGTAAGAAGCAGCTTTAGGAAATGTCTGAGTACTGGTTTGATGTCATGATCAGAGTGATATTAGGATTAGGATGCATGTGTTGAGTTATTCATTTCGCTTAGTGTCCTGATTTTCATAATACTCTGCTGCCACCTAGTGCTACATCTCTCTTTCGCTTTCCTTCTTTCAGTCATCAGCACCACTCCTGGTGTCAGGCACAAAAGCCAATCAGTGCTTGTCATTAAAGAGAGATCGTACGAGTGGAGAGGACTGTGTTGGTTCGGTCAGGGAACTCACACATGCATACATTAACATCAGTGTTTACATATCCCTCACATAGACACTTAGGTACACACTGGAAAATGAACACAATTACCATACACACATGCACACAGTTTGTCAGACCTAACCTAGTCACAGTCTTCTGATCAAACACACACACACACACATTTACATATAAATTGCATTAAATAGGACAGAAACTTGTTTAAATTTGATGAGCGCTTTTGTTCAAATAAGGACTGGAAGCACAGGGGTGTTGAATGAATACACTTTGAGCTTCAACGTGTATGTGTGTGCAACCTTAGCAATAGTTTGGAGACGTTTGATAACAGACTTATGTAATTTTCATTTATAAGAATTTTTTTTTTTCAAGTTTGTAGGGTTAAACAATAGAATGATTTTTTTTTGTGCCTGCATGTGCACTAAAATAGCCATCATTTTCACTGGTCATATAGTATTGCATGTCATTGTATGATCTGTATTCATGTGCTTCTATATCTAATCAGTGTTATTTAGCACCATGACAGATATTTAGTTTGGATTGATTTGATTGGACTAGCTTATTGTGACCACTCGGGCTGTACATTGTCCAACTTCTAGTTCAACAGCACTAAAAATCAGGTTAGATGCTGATGTCAGTATTGTTTTTGTTGGAGATATTTGGATCTGTAGACATAGAGGAGCCAGAATTGACTGGAGAGCATCTTAATACCAGACTGGAACATAGGTTTAAATCTAAACTAGAGCACAGAAATGCTATTATTACCCATAATTCATGGGATGACTCTCAGCATTCCTTGAAAGAGCAAATTTTTCTCTTGGCTCGATTACTCAAAACCGCTGTTCTCTTTCCCTGCAATTACACAAAACATTTACTTTTTTCTTACTGTTTCATTGGAGCTTCTTCAAATCATCCAGGAGAAGCAAATGTGCTTCAGTAAAAAGAAGAGAAGATGTGATTGAAGTACTTTTACAAATACACTCATTCTGTCAATTGGGCCATTATTGGAACATTTCACCTCACTTTGTACATTTTATGTTGTTTCCTAAATGGCAGTTTCCTAAATAGACAGTTATTTTCTCATATTATCTGAAATTCTTGAAATACCCACCAATCAGCTGTCTGGTCTATTTGACCCTCAACAAGACATATTGTTCATACAGACATATTCTCAGGTCCCTCCTTCAATGCAAGTCTATTGCATTTGTCAACTTGTTAACACATCTGCCAGAGAACATTGTATGTCTATTTGTTCAGAAAATTCAACTACATGATTTGAATGTCTAATAGTAACACTTAGAGATTTTGAAAAATCCCTATTCTTACATATGAGCAATAGTAATAGTTATACATACCTTACTACTAATTATGGGGAGTGAAATAGCTTGATTTTCCCTTTTTTAATGTTTATTTATTTATTTCCCTCTTTTACTCCTTTTTATTGAATAGACTGTACTCTGACTCACTCCAGCAACTGCTGGTTTTCCAGCATGAAATATCATAGTTTCCTTCACTCTTCCCCTTCTCTGTATGTGGGTCATGTATACATGAGAGTTCTTCAGTGAGAAAGAGAAAGAAAGTGTGTGTGTGTGTGTGTGTGTGTGTGTGTGTGTGTGTGTGTGTGTGTGTGTATGTGTGTGTGTGTGTGTGTGTATGCCTTTGGGCTGTGTTCTAAAGTTTGAGGGAGGATGCTGGCAGTGGTTAACAGTAACAGGAAACGCCAGTCATCCCACTGGAGCCAATCAGCAAAGAGCCCAACTGAACCCATTTACTCTCCACTTCAGCCAGAGATTTTTCGCTGCTCCACTCTCTCCACTGGGACCACAGCTGTGGTCTATATGTGTGTGTGTGTGTGTGTGTGTGTGTGTGTGTGTGTGTGTGTGTGTGTGTGTGTGTGTGTGTGTGTGTGTGTGTGTGTGTGCATATTTATCGTCACTTTAAGATGCATTGCGGCTGAAAACTGTGTTGTGTGTAGAACATGTTGATGTTTATAACCTGAGATGATGATTCTGTGGGGATTTATGTATAGTTATCCTGATTTCAGCTCCCCTCTCCTTCCATGCATTGTTCTAATTCCCCATCGTCCTGAGAGAGAGAGAGAGAGAGAAAGCAGGCGTGGAAGAAGCTGTACTGAGAGAGGAGGGAACTTGGAAAAGAGGAGGGAAGTTTAGAGAGCAATAGAACAGAAAAAGAAATAAAGAAAGACAAAGAAAGAAGGAGGGGGACCTGTCTATTCTGAGTGACATTAAAGCACCGATCTCTATTATAGCGGTGAGTCCTTCTTAAACTCCAGTGGAAACTTTTATAGCCTGTAATTGTGTTGAATATTAATGTTTGAATATTCTCAAGGGATTCACTCAAAGTAAAGTTGTAGCACTCTGGCAGATATAATAATAGGCTGCTAACATACATAGTTTGGGAAATGATAAAGAGTCATAGAAAGTTTGAGAGATTTGCTCTCGCATGTCATGCAGTGTATTTCAGTTTGTTAGCATTTTGTCTAAGTGGATATTGTACTGAGTGCAGTACAAAATGATATTGTTTAGTGATGTAGTGATCTCTTTCTCTCATTAGCCTGTGGCTGCTCTTTTAAACAGTATCTGTGTCATGTTGTCAACTACCACAGAAAATTTCAATGTATATTCTTCAGTTGAAAAAAATTAAAATAAATCAACAAAAAAAGTAATGCTGACAGTTACGTTACATGTACAGTGGAAGTCTATGGGGGAATTAATATATATATATATATTAAGTTATAATATTTCATAACATATGTTGTAATAATATTTCACAATATTATTGTATTTGCAGTATTTTTGATTAAATAAAGGCAGCCTTGGTGAGCATTAGATATTTATTTAAAAACATTAAAAAATCTTCCCAACCCCCAAACTTTTGAACAGTACTGTATGAATGAAAGAGAAAGAATGAGATATATGGATGTTTGTCAGGCAAGACAAACTTCTCAGGCTTCTCCTACCTTTTTAATCATATTTAGTGCAAGTTTATCCGGAATTGATGATTTTGTTCTCTTTGACTCATTGGATGGAAACAGTGCTTTATTCACAAATGTTTTATGTGTTTTTTGTGTAAAAGTTAAATTCGCAACTTTGGACGGAAGCAGAGCTATTGAGTGTAGACGTAAGCACCCTACAAATGTGAATCTGATTTGCACTGTTGACACCCAGCAACATCTAGCAGAAGCAAAGGCACAGGAATGGACACAATGAAGTTGTGAGACACCCACTCATGTATAGCCACACACGATAACCCAGCAGTTTGGATTCAAACAGGAAAGGAAGTTAGACAATGAGTTATGTTTGTGCTGTGATGACAGCTTTTGCACTGACAATGAAATTTCACTAACAAGCATTCAGACACACATATACACATATACAAAGCCCCTTGTGTTTGACTTCCTGTCTGGAAGACGTCCAACAGCATCTGGATCAATTCAGGATGAAAATAGAAAGGAGAGACTTAAGGAGGGAGAGAGGAATCAAATAATTTGCAAAAATTAGACACACTCCACAAACTACGAGTTGAGAGAAAGAGAAAATGACAGTGATTTGTCTCAACCGCTGGTAGTTTCATCAGTGAAATAACCATAACTGGCATCCCGTCCTGATCTGAGTTTTGTTGCCATGACAATTGTAGCCAGTACCTGCTCGCCGGCTGTTCCCTGCTATGGTCTATTGTGAAGTCTCCTCTTTTGAATATGTTGGGATTTATTGTTCTGTATGCAGGGACATGTGCACATGGCCTAAGGGAGAAGCACATCTGTGTTTGCATTACTGATTACCTGTACCTGTGTCTTCAGAGCCGTCGTAATACACACAGACAGCCTGTTCTCTGCCATGTGCATGGATGTTTATTAGTGGGCTTTGCTAAAGCAAGCATCACTATTATTATTTCCTATACTTACGGTTAGGGATTTGGACTAACCTCTAATCCTATGTATTGCAATTTAGTCCGGAACTCGTCCCACAATGTTTCTGACATAAAAGATACCTCAAATCTTGTGGCTTGTTGAGAAGAGGTGTGCTATTACTTTTCTAAATCATCCGACTTACAATTTTTTCCACAACAGCTCCAGCAAAAAACTTTGAAGTAGAGATCTAAGCCTTATATAGACCCAAAAATACTTTGGGGCTGCACTCTTCTTGGGCAAGAAACCACATAGCAACTACCCAGAACACCCTAGCAACCACATAGCAACCTGCTAACAGCTACTTTTGCTGACTCTTGCATGGGTTTCCAACATTTCTGTAGTTATTTTCATAAATTTAGTCGGAAATTACACATTGTAGATATTGTGTTTTAACCCAAACATCACCCCGATGATGTAATTTCCAATAATACAGGAGTGTGTCGCAGACAGCATATAATCAAGCCTCCCATCCTCCTCTGCTGTAGACATAACTTATTTTAGGGATGGTATTTTTGGGTAAAGTGTGTGTGTTTATGTATCTACTTGCACGTATTTTGGGCAAGTTTTACCCAAAAGTGAGCTTAACCTGACAAAATTTCCCAAAACCTCCTTTTTAAAAAGTTTTTTTTTTTGGCAAATTAATACTTCTGTTCAGCAAGGATGCATTAAATTGATCAAATGTGGCAATTGCATTTTAACTAATTTTAAAATAGAAAATAGCTATTTTAATTTGTAATATTATGTCAGATATTTTCTATATTATGTTACTGTTTTTTACTGTATTATTCATCAAACATATGCAGCCTTGGTGAACATAAACAGCTTTTCAAAAACAAAAATTCTTCCCGACCTCAAACGTTTGAGTGGAGTGGAGTATGTATATGAATATATGTTTGCTTTTGCTTCTTCTCAAAAATGTTTTGTAGGGATTACAGTTTAAAGGGGTAATTATAGACTTTTGATTAATTTAATATTAAGATTAAACATTATGGTATGTCCCTATGTAAATATCTTAGTAAATGTGTTTGTGGAGAGAGAATCGAGATTGAGTGTGTTTCTTGAGTGCTCAGTGGGAGAGAGAAGCTTTCGTTTGCTGAATGAGGTTTCAAAACTGTGTCATACTCCAGATGTGTGGTGACCTCATCCAAACCAAAGGCTTAAAAAAAAAAATGAAACAGCAGTGAACCACATTATCTTAGAAATGTCCTAGTGTGTCTATGTTGCAGGGATTCTTTGGTGACATATTTGTGATAGTTATCTGCACTTTAGTACAGTGAGAGTATCTTCTGGAGTGTGTCATTGGACTGTAAGCCAGTCATATCACTTCATTCCACATCAGTGATGTACATGGGTGTTTCTGTTCTGTAGCGGTGGCACACCACAGAGCCATGAAATTGTGCATGTAAGGGTGTGTATGTGTGACTTCATGCAATGTGTGTACATACAATAACTTATGTGTTGTTTTTGAATGAGAGACAGGACTGGCTTTTGTTTTATTCACTGACAGAAATGCTGTTCAGTAATGAGCTCATGCCACAGTAGTGTCATGTAGTGGCAGTCAAGCACACAGGCCTGTACCAGTACTTCAACACACACACACAGTTTCATCATGCACAAACTGTGGGGGTGGACAGAATAAAATATGTTGTGCTAGGTTATCTAACTTCATTTCAACAGATTTGGTGATAAAAGTACAATGAGGACACAGCATTTGTCAGTTCAGCGGTTACAGTTTACTGAGTGTGTGTGTGTGTGTGTGTGTGTGTGTGTATATATATATAGCATAACAATACTTGGACTATCTGATATCAGAATAGGCTATTTGTTTGCATATGTTTGATACTTTATATTGTTTAAAAATGTATGTGGATTGTGGATAAAGAGAGCAATGTCTATGGTGTTATGTGAGATGCCACTATTCCCTAAATACTTAAAATGTGGAGACCAAATATACCACCATAACAAATTTCTCATATTTGTCATAATATCATTATATTCTATGGGTTTAATGAATTTGCAGACATTGTAGTTACTGTCATATAACTGTAATTGCAATGTCTTACAGGAGAGTGCCACTGAATGTGTAGCTAATATGAATGAAAAAAACTAAAATCAGAACTGAAAACAAACATTGGATGAAAAAATAAACTCCCAATAAATGTCCAAACAGCGATTCTGTCACGCCATTTATTGTGCATCATTTACATTTTGCATTTGATGTTGATTTAATAGGAAACATTATAATTGTTACTTATTATTGGCATCATTGTACAAATTGAGAATGCCATAATGTCAGGTTCATATTGTTAGCAGATGTTTAATTCTTCAGCTCTGATTCTGGACTCATTTAATTCTTTTCCACACTCTGTGTTTGCATATGTGTTTGTGAGTATATGCACATCACTGCTGTGTCTGGTTTATATCTGGTCTGGTCTGGTCTGGTCTGGCCTGGTTTGCTTTCTAAATGGTCCGTGCTTAATCTCAGTGATGCCAACAGAGACCGCCCTGCCTGCCTGCCTGCCACATTTTCTGACAGTCCTGCCATTTATCTAGCTGTCTGTCTGTCTGTCTGTCTGTCATCTTTAAATTTCCTACCTACCTGTCATCTATCTATCTATCTATCTATCTATCTACCTATCTATCTATCTATCTATCTATCTGTCTGTTGGTACATTTAAATTTCTGACTGACGATTTGTCTGTGTCTGTCTGTAATGTTTAGAGACCGTAGGCAAACTAGTTGAAAGGCAGATAGATACATAGACTGACAGGTTAACACACAGACAGAGATGAATTTATATATATATAAAATGTTGCAGGTGTTGATCTTTAACTACATGTTGTCATATAAAACAGATGGTCTATAATCATACTGATTTGCGTTTTAGTACACAAAACTTAATTTCGAGATGTGCATCACTTCAAATAATGATAACTTGTAGTTAGACATGTTGATCCGGTTACTGCTCTGATTCATTCAGTGAGTTCATTCAGAAAAGGATTTGTCATACTGATTCAAACGGATACCTCCTGAATACTTGAGTTGTCTTGAACGATTCATTAAAAGAACCTGCTCATAAGATTCATTTGCTTGTGAATCAGACTAAATCAGATGGACTTTGTGGTAGTTATTTGTGAGGACGCTGTGGCCGTTCAAAATAAGCAATACAGGAAACACTGCAACAAAATAAATAAAGACAGCCACAATACTATGAACTCACACAGTTCTCTTTAGTTCTGCCAGATACACTCAAAATAAAAGAAGTAATGTTGAAAGATGCTCTTTCTGCTAAGACCTTGAAGACATAACAACCAGTGTTCGTTTATTTTAAGGGGTTCGGACTTTGTGTAATCTGACAGAGCAGTGTTTTGATGATACGTGTTTTTTTCCAGTAAAAAAATAGATACTTTGTTGCTTTGCCATATACACACGCACACACACAAAATGTTCTTAGGTGGGCACACACGTAGCTGCAGAGATGTTGACACAGCATCTACATCTCTGTGGACTAATGATTGTTATTTTGGTGCCTGCTGTAACAGCCAGGTCTAATAGTGTGTCTGAAAGCTCCCGCTGAGTTTGATGTGTTTATGAATATCAGTCCCACATTAAAAACTTTGATAATGGGGCTCATAAAGTCAAGCCCATCCTGATCAGTGCCAGCAGACTTGAACCTATATACTCTTTTCCCTTTTATCCTCCACCCCCAGCGGCGAGTTAAGTGGGTTGCAGTGTGTGAGTGTGTTTGTTGGCGTCCGGCCGCAGTAGTATATTAATAGAGGAAGACTACCTGAGGGGGAATAGGTGTTTTGGGAGCGGAGATTGAAACAGCCCATTAAAAGAGTTGTTTTCGTTTTCCTCTTTTCTTGCCCACAGCAGCAGGAGTCCAAACACACACCGTTCACTTTCACCATCCGGCTACTCTTCACTTTACACGTCATGAAATACAGTTCACATTGTACCTTGTTGGAATGATAACAGATATGCTAAAATGTTTCTCTTCTGGGAAATCAACCTACAAATTGCTTAGCATATTAAGCTGTGATGAGAAAGTATTTATTATAGAAAAAATATATACTTCACCTTTAACATAATTAATCCATAATTGACATCAGCACTGGCACAAAGTTAATATGGAAGGTTGAGTTGAGTTGAGTTGAGTTGAGTTGATCTTGGCTGGTGCGCTGTTCAGATGATTTATTGTGGAATAGATTATGATCTCTTGAACTGCCCTGCACAGCATGCTTTCAGAGGCAGCCAGAAGCAATCAAAGCCCAACCCATCTCTGTCACTCCCCCAGGCATTATCAAATGCTCAGAGGGTGTCAGTCTGCCTGAATAAATAGAGCAGGAGATTTCTGGTGATGCCAACTAGCATACAAGCAGGAAAAGAGCACTGGGGGAGAAGGAATTTTGCATTAACTTTTTGCACCTACACTATTTTGATTTTATTTTATTTGATTTTTTAAAAGAAATTAATACTTTTATTCCTGACACAAAAGTTTACTGGTGTACAGCCCGTGGTGCAGATCCATTTCCCTGTGACATATCTCTGATATTGTCCTTTCTGCAGGAGCTGTTGGATAAGGGTCATTCTCCCTCCACGCTCAAGGTCTATGTAGCAGTCATAGCAGCCTCACACGCTCCTATAGCTGGCCTGTCAGTGGGCTGAAACAACCTAGTTGTTCGTTTTTTGAAAGGGTCTAGAAGGCTCAACCTGCCTCGCCCTATCACCATCCCTACATGGGACCTGCCCACGGTCTTGAGGGCTCTGAAGAGACCTCCCTTCGAGCCGCTACAGTCTGTTGACCTTCGTCCCCTGACACTAAAAACTGCTCTGCTACTGGCGTTAGCATTGGTAAAGTGTATGGGAGATCTGCAGGCACTCTCATTGAGCCCCACCTGTCTTGAATTCAGGCCCAATGACTCCAAGGTTGTCCTGAAGCCTATGCATGGTTATGTACCTAAAGTGCTCTCGACTCCGTTCAGAGCACAGGTAATAGCTCTTTCAGCGCTTCCTCCTTTAGCGCAGGACCAAGAGCTGAATTTACTCTGCCCCGTCAGGGCATTGATAATATATACTGAGCATTCCAACCCGTTCAGGTAGTCGGAGCAGTTTTTGTATGCTTCAGTGACTGTACCAAAGGATCTCCTGTCACGAAGAAGAGACTTTCCAAAAGGATAATCGACGCTGTCGCGCTAGTGTACTCTTCTTTGGGCCTACAATGCTCTATAGTAGTAAGAGCCCACTCAACAAGAGGCGTTGCCTCTTCTTGGGCTTGGTCTAGCATTGTATTGCAGAAATTTGTGCAGCGGCAAGCTGGACCCTTTTTTGGGTCCACATTTACCAGGTTTTATAATCTGGATGTTCCAGCCTTACAGGCTTGGGTCCTTTCTGCTTAAACGGACTTACTTTGGCCATATGGCAAAACCAGTGCTTTTTTTACTGGAAAAATCCCCTTATCATCAAAACACTGCTCTGTTGTAACCAGTAAAACTCTTGCCTTCACTGTACGCTCTTGGCCCGCTCTGGGTTCCAAGGCTGTACAGTTTTTCTTGGAACGATTACTCCGCACCAGGGCGACCTCTGCGAGTTTGGCCCTATTGCCTCCTGCGGGATTTCCCTGCAAAATACTTGGTCCCTCTGGGCCACATTTGGTGCTTAAGGCAAGTTCAATTATTAGTCATTCCTCTAGCATAGCACGGCGGGATTGTACCGGTTCCCCATAGTGTCTTAGCAGAAACACTATGAGTGAAGTATCGACAGGGAACGTACAAAGATTAATCCCTACTAGCTTGAGGGCAATGAGTTTGACAAATGCTAGTATGTGATTGAATGAGATCTGACCTCAAATACTTCATTGCAGTAGCCCATATTTGAGTGTTCATTTTCCCTAACCACAAACTAAAGGACCCCTGTTTAATCTGTCTGTGAAGTTATTGGAAATAAAAACTATGACTTGTTTTATGTGAGTGGTGTCTGTTTTATTTAATTTTTATAAATGATGGTTGTAACCAGTAAAACTCTTGTTCTGTAAACTCATAGAGATTTTATGGTCAGCCTGGTAAAGACATTTTGTGTGTCTGAGGTGTTGATTTTGTTGGTGAAAAATGAAAGAAGGAAAAAAAGACATAAAACACATTCCGGACACTGTGTGTGTGTGTGTGTGTGTGTGTGTGTGTGTGTGTGTGTGTGTGTGTGTGTGTATGTGTTTGTGTGTGTGTGTGTGTGTGTGTGTGTATGTGTTTTCTCTGGGTTTGCATTCATGACCCCAGGGGGAGCTGTTTCCTTACAAGTGCAAACTGTGCTTGTGGAAAGAAAAAAAAAGAAAAAGAAAAAAACTGTGGGACTGAATCAGAAATGATATATATACTTCTGATTTATAATAATTTGATTATTCTTTAAAGTGAATTAAAAATCCCTATATGTAATTAAGGGTAAAGAGCACATCCCTGTGAGTCTTTGTCAGTGAGTAATCAACCTCACTGTGGAACTCATTGTGCAAAACCCATGGCTGAAATATTATTTCTGTTTCCATAGAAATCAGCTGTGGTCTGTCCCTTGAGGTTGAGGCATAGAGCAGATCTGTCCTACCCACACTCAAACACACAGGTACCCATGGTATATAGTGTTTATATCCCTGGCATCACCGCTGTGCATGTTTTTATGACAGTCAATGGCCAGTGGCCACAGCAAGCTCTCATCACTCCCTCATTCTACTGTTGGCACGCTAACAAACCTGAGCCAAGCGCCTCAGGCCAGCGGCCTCCTGCTCTCCACCTCTCCTGTGTTCTCCTCCCCTCTCCTTGTGTTTGGCAGGTAGTCAACTCAATTTCTCACCCTCTGATTCTGTGTCTCCCCACCTCTCCTCCTTTTCCTCTTCCTCTCTTCATTTTCTCTGCAGAAGAGAAGGATTAAGAGATGACGGTCAAATGCGTAGTTGCTCTAAGTGGTTGCTTGTGGTTCTTAGGAGATTGCTCTTAGGAGAGGAGAGGCCTAAAATACTCCTATTGTCTATTTTCTGCCTTCAGATTCTACTAAAATCCACCCATAGAAAACAAAAACATACCTACATTACCAACATACCAAAAGAGAAACAAAAATATCCACCCATTTATATGTTTGTTTTTGTGTTTTCTTATCCTTATCTTTCCATCATTCTATTGTGTGCAGAAAGTCAAATGCATTCTCCTGAAACTGTGATTGTGTGTTGTACAGAAGTATATGTTTATGAATATTAATAGGTCTGTCAGTGTGATGGATTGGCTGTGTGTAAAGCTCCAAATCAGTACAACATTTTTCTTGAATGTAACTTCCCTCTCCAGTGGATCGGTTGCTGTGGCAACAGGCCTGTTTGTTGTGGGTGGGAAGCAGAGACAGACAAACACCAGCATCTGGTGGACTGGCCTCTCTTCCAGGATGGTGTGGCGCAACACCACAAAGCATGTTCAGGACAGGCATTCATATTTATTGTGCAGTTGACCCATTTTTTAAAATGATTTAAAAGAATAATCTGGGTTCAATTTGAGTTGAGCTTAAGTGACAGCATTTGTGGCATAATGGTGATTACCACAAAACATAATTCTGTCTCGTCACTTACATATGAATGAGGGCAATTTTTGGAGGATTTAAAAGCAGAAATAATTTTTTTTTTTATTACAAATAAATTTGGTTGTCAGTTCACCATTAGTACTTAATCTTTTTCTGTACACTCACAATTCAGTAATTTACTGACGTGACAACCACTTTCTACAACTGAATTAACTACTGAGAAATTCAGGTTGTGACACAACAACCTTTACAAAAAAAAATTTATTCTGTGTGTATAGAACGCAACTGAAAAACTTGTTGTTTATGACATATTTTAGTTAAAATCCGCGACCATAAAGCCCCATTCACAGCAGCAACTTTTGTCGACTTTTGTCTGGCGATGAGGTTGCTAGTGTGTGTTCTCAATACCGGTTGCCTTGACAGCGAATCAGGTTTCTTGCCAATAAGTACAAACATTTTGGAGGCAAAATACTAAATATAATCTAAATTAAATCTGTACAAACAAACAAAAATGAATGAGAAACAGAGCCTACTTTCTTCCATTACATATGTTTATCTATGGCTGAGAGGAGAACGATCACACGAGTTCTACCGTCTTCTTTCCAACTGGCTGTCCCTCCCAAAAGTCGCTCTTCATTTGCATAAAGTTGAAGGATTCTGAACTTTGTCAAGGCGCTGGACATGCCCCATCTGGTCGCCAAAGGCCGCTGTCGCTCGTGTCAGCAAAAATAGCAGATAGTGTGTGATGCCAAAACATTATTGTGGTTCCCATGGTGTCGATCATTGCAATTTTGAGTATTGCAACTTTGAGTATGCACAATTCATATGGCTATAAAAGAACTTGCATTAGCCTTCTGTTTAAACTAGTTTTAGACTTTTACTGTTTAAAAGTTCTTAAAAGCATGATGGGTTCTGATTGGCTATCAGTGTTTTTATCGTTCATCAGCTGGGGAAAGAAAATCTAAAAGTGATTCACACAAAATCATTCATCTGTGCCGTTATCGTTATAGTTGTGGTCTGGACTTATGTTTATTGTCTTTGGTGTGAACAGGTCTTTATTCTGCAAGTGTTGTCACTAACTTAAGTGTTGTACAAAACCCAGAGTAAGTTTAACACCAGCTCAGTGAGGAAAAAAACTGCAGTTGAAACAAAGGTAAAATGATGTTTGTGCTATATGCTACTAAGTCAGAACAGCTGTTTGTTCTTGTGATGATTACACACATTTGGGTCTTTCATGAGGATGTGAAAGATTCTGTCAGGCTTTTATTAATTGCTATGGGTCTGTGAAGTTCTCATAGTGACTAGCTGTGGGAAACCCTAGGAAAATATCACAATGATGAAGTCAGTGGAAAACCAGAATCAAACATGTTTCTTATCTCCTTCTTACTGACATAGTCAACATGTTCAGCATTACCACTATTGCTGTAGGTTTTTTTTTTTAATCAAGGATTAATTAAATTAATCAAAAGTAACAGTAAAGAAATTACTTTGAATTTCATTTTTTTATGCTGTTCTTTTGAACTTTTTATTCTAATGTAAATGTATCATGGTTTCCACAAAAATATTAAGCAGCACAACTGTGATTATATACTAATAACATAGCATAACTATTAGTAAGACATAACGATTTTATCTTCATTCGGGACTAATCTTAGTACTCTATCTATTGTTCTTGCCGATTACCCAAATTGGTACATTTAGCCTGCAGTTGTGATGTCAACCAGCAGGTGGCTCTGTGTGGAAATGAATAGTTCAAACTGTGATTACATTGGGCATAATGGTGGATGTGCACATTGTTGTGTAAAACAGATTATTTTTCCTAGACTAAGTTTCCTTATAGAGAAATGAATACCAGAATGATAGATTTATCAGACACATAGTGGTATTATGATGTCTTTATGTGGAGAGCATGCCAGTGCTCTTCAGAAAGATTAGAAACTGTTAACTTAAGGTTTGTAATTCCATCAAAAGTTTCATGTATGTCATTTGATGAATGGAATTACAACCTCAGCCAGTCTGCCAGCAAATCTCTGGACGAACGTGATTGCACATGGACGGCTGGTTACTGGATGGCTCAAATGCTAAGTTCCAGTGTGTCAGACTAATGCAACTGAAAGAAACACTTCAGCTAATAGCTGTTTACTCAGTCATGAACAAAACAGCCAAACAGGGATAACTGATCCCGGTATTTCTGTACCCTCCAGTGCCTGGAACAACAAAAGAGTTTAGAGATGTAATGACAAAAGAAAGTGTTTTAGGAAAAAAATTCTCTGAAACACATTGAGTGACTTAAAGGGACATACCAAGTTTATGCAAAGAAATTTATGAACAGTTACAACGGTCATTTATGTTACGGCTGCATGATAAATCACATGCGATATTTAATGCGTATCTTGTCAGTAAAGCTGGTTCTGTAATCAGAGGTAAATCTACATCTTGCTTGTGCTTTCACATGGAGCAGCATTTACTACACAGAGCCGTTGTTCACTGACAAGCTGCGCAAAACCACAATCATGCGATTTATCGTGCAGCCCTAATGTATGTGTGTGTTTGTGTATATTTATAATATTATAATGGTAATAATATTATAATGGTTATAATGGTAACTTTGATATTTTTTTACTTTCTTTACAATTATTTATCCCAAATGTCTGGGGAGGAAGTGCAGGTCTGATTACTGTGATTACTTTTGTGTTTTTTGCCACATCAGCGTGAAGACACGATGAGGATAAACATCCGTAAACAGTGGAATGCTCATCTCGCCTTGAAATCTGAAGCAAACATTCATCTCTCACACAGAGCATAGCACATTTGTTTTCTGAAGCTGTATGTTGTTTAGTACAACTGGAGTGAAGCCTACCCACAGCCAGCATGAACCAGAAAACACACAAACACACTTCTCAACTTCTGAGAGTATTCAGTTTGAAGTTAGTACTGGCTGCTGTTGAAAAGCCACCCACATTATGACTGATCCTCAGGTAACATGACACCTTCCTGATCTCTGACAGTGCCATGTGTCACTGGGTAAATTCCACTGGATGAAACACTTTATATGATTTCTGGAAACTATATAGAATATGCTTATTGCTTCACAAATGATTTACAATTTAAAAAGAATGCCTAATAATGTTTACACCATTTTCTGTAAAGATTTAAGGATTGTATGCAAACATCTTTTAAAGCGCTTATTTTGTATAGATGAAATCTTATGAATACACACATAAATATCAGTTTAATTAAAGCGGCGGCTCATATCCTTTTGCAGAAGGTCATTAAATGTTTATGGTCACTGTCTCTGTTTATTGCTTTTAGTGATGTCTGCAAGTGTTTTATCATCCAAATATCCCTCATGAAAATGACCTGGTTAGATCACATTAGGATAAGGTAACCCACTTTTTCATCCCATATTTGTTTTCTTCTCTTTTGTTCAGAGGTTAAAGTGCAGTATAATTTTTTGTTTTTGAATGGAAATTCATATGCGTACCAAGGCAGTATTTATTTGATCAAAGATACAGCCAAACCCATAATATTGTGAAATATTATCGTAACTTAAAATAATAGTCTTTTTATTATATTATATTTTAAAATGTAATTTATTCCTGTGATGGCAAAGCTGACTTTTCAGTAGCCATTACTCCAGTCTTCAGTGTCACATGATCCTTTAGAAATCATCTCCTTTGTAACATTAAAATGCGTTTTAGATCAAATGAATGCACTCATTCTGAAGAAAATGATTGCTTATTGCTTATGAATGGTAATGTATCATTATATTTATTTTAGATTTTTTTTTAAGAATAGACCTACGTTTCTTTCATCCTAGCTTCAGCAGATCCAAACATCCAGCATCACTGTGGGCTCTGTGGATAAAGCTGTAGATGTTACCCTATGCTCAATAGGCATATCCATACTTCATAACTTTAGTTGAAGTAGCTTATCATTGCAGAACAGTGAATGTTTTGCTGTCTACAGAACCGGAGGCTGCAGGTGGCTAGCATTTTGGCACTTTCCATATAAACAGATCCAGTGAGCTGGGCCAAACTGGCCCCAATAGTTCCGCCACTGAGCATGTGGATCACTGGAATACCAATCACTGCGCTGCAAGAGAGCCACTGTGTGTGTCTTACACAACAACACCACCATCAGCGCCACAGGTGCAGAGAGAGAGATGAGCAAAAAAAGATTTCAATAGTTTGCATGGGATAAGCCCTGTTTTACAGGTCAAAGCAATTTTGGGTGCTCATTATGTCTGGAACAACTGTTTGTTATGATCTCATTGCAGACAATGACAGACTCACGTGTTTTTAGCCTATAGAGCAACTTTCCCATATTTGATGTTGGTTATATTTATAGGTGGTATGAATCGGGTGCAGCTGTGTTGACTTTCCCTTAAGATCTATATGTTCTGTTGGCCCCCTGCAGCCTGGCGTTGAGTTAAGTGTTTCCTGAAGTATTGTGTGGAAGTGTTTTGCAATCCCTGCAGGTTACAGGCCCTTTAGTGTAATAACATGCTTTGGTTTGAATCCGGATGGCCTTCTCAACAATAGAGCAGTACCTTTGCTCTACCATTAAGTGCTGTTAGAAACTCTGTTTACTCAGCAGGGAACTCCCTTACAAACACGCTTTGACCTCTTCATGGTCCTCTGTGATCCAAATTGATTAACATAATTTTTTTGAGCAAACATTGTGCTAATCACGCATACAGTAGCAGACATCTGGTAAAGCACTTCCAGAATATAGAATCAAACTACGTTCCTCAGAGGAATTTTAGAAAGTTAATGAACTTGTGTACGTGTATGTGAGCATTAAAGATCATGTAAATGTGTATTGGTTCAAATCGAGTTGAGCATGTGTTTTATATGTTAAGGCTATAAACATTACGCCTGTTTAACAGCTGTTTTAGAGTCCCTGTCCAGGAAAGTAATTCCCCCTTTTACCTCTAGCTACAATATGCATGAATTTCATTGAGTAAGTGTGTATTTGTCTTTGTGTGTGTGAGAGGTGACTTAAGTTAGTATAATGTAGAAAAGGAAAAAAAACCTAGTGTAGACCAATTTTTTAATTTATTATTATTATTATTATTATTATTGTGAATCAAGCATACTCAGTACTACTCAGATGTTTTTGTGAGATCTGCACGTATGGATGGTTTCTCTCTGTCCCTGTATGACTAATGGAGGAATTCTCACATAGAACAAGAGGGACTCGCTCTCACTTTCCCTCTATCTCTCTTTCAGGCTGTTCTGGCATCTGTGACTAGACTGGACAGTTGTTACTGTTTCAGAGAATGTGTCTCTGGGAAGCAAAACAGAAAGAGAAGAGAAAAAGAGCAGACATGTATAGCCACTTTTTTGCAATAGACAGGCCTGACAGGAGAAATAGTCATCCACAGCTTTGAATGTGCACATTTGTTTAATTCTGTCCTGTTGTCTGGCTCACTGCAGCTCAAATTACACAGGAGCTCAGAGGTTAGTTAGATTAATGAAACCGCTGTGCCTTTAAATCTGCCCTCCAGGACAACCACAATGGTCAGATGCCACATTACAAGATCTTTTGAAAGATTATGATGTCACAGATTATGTTACATGAGGATGAAATTACTGTCTTTTTTTTCTACTAAATTAACTTTGTGACTGAAGGCACAATATATATATATATATATATATATATATATATATATATATATATATATATATATATATATATATATATATTTTTTTTTTTTTTGTTTGTTTTTTGTTTAGTTTGAGCTAACACATATTAGTCAAAATAAAATATTTCAACATTAAAAGTTTTTTGTTGTTGCAATGACAGTGATTTGTGTATATATGTATATATGTGTGTGTGTGTGTGTGTGTATATATAGGGTAAATAACTGTAAAATTGGAAAACTTCCTAAAAATTATATATAGGGTAAATACTGGTAAAGTGGGACACTTTCTGATAATTTATATTCTGCATACTTTTTTATTTATGATCCAAATGTCTTAGCCACTCATATGATACTATTCTAAATAGCTTAGGAGCTCTACTATACTATAGACAATAAAAAAGAAAGAAACATTGAACACAGGATGGATGACTCTTCCTCAAACACACAATGACCCCAAACCACATTTTTCAAGGCGCTACTGTCAAAACTGGGACACCTTTATTGGAAAACTGGGACACTTAAAACACATTCAGTTGTTATTCAAGTGTAGGCCTTATAAATTAAATACACAATAACAATATAAACAAAAATATAAACAACAACAACAATAATATAAACATCACTTATTTTAAGAAGGGGTGCAGGTACAGCAAATTCAACCCAACTCCTCCCTCGCCTGCCCACAAAATTTTATATTGGGTTAAATTTATTTCATACAAATTAAAAAAAAAAAATAATAATAATAACCTTCATTAACATCTCTTCTTGTAGGAATTAATTGATTGCACACAGGCTTAATTTAATTTCTGTATGGTAGGTTAATCTACAATGGTATTTATTGTTTGAATTTCGTAATAAAAGTGACAGAATCTGAGAGCTGAGATTTTTTTATATCATAAGTAACCCGCTCTGTCTAGTATGTCGGTCTCCGTGTCCTCTTTGCTTCGCGATTTTTCTGTGCGTGAGAAAATGGATGTGTGGCGTGAGAGCGTGTGAAAAGTGTTAATTGCGTGTGTCTCACGGTGAATGCGTTAGAGCCGGCATAGTTTAAGTCAGTCTTTGTTGAAATATCTAGCTAACTAACTATGTATGAGGGACATATAAAAAGGTAACTTAATTCCTCCATTAGAATGACTTGAATGGCTGTCCCAGTTTGCCAGTAATACCCTGTCCCAATTTAACAATATGCTATTGGCAAACTGGGACAGTGTCAAAATCGCATAAAAAACCCCCCAAGAAGATTAATATAAATGTGATTTTTAAAAATTCTGATTCACCATTACATCCTATAACAAAATATGCAACAATTACAAATGATCCATGAGTTGTTTTATTTTTATAACCTTAACATTATTTACCTCAGAATGCTATGTCATTTTACTTACCATCACAGTTCACTGCAAGGTTGTTAAATTATGATGTGCCACACCCCGGAAGTGATGTCATAGCCACAGAATATTTTTATTTTTTTATCACATACTTGCTACTGATGAGCTCAGTGTTGATTTTTAGTAAAAAAAAACATATATCCATGTAAAGATATGAATAATTAAGCTTAACTGACTGAGTACACTGCTGTGTGTAAAACTTTCAGGCGTGCTTTATATATATATATATATTTTATTTTTTTTAAACCTAAAGTCAAAAAGACTGAGTACACTGCTGTGTGTAAAACTTTCAGCCGTGCTTTGAAGTGGTATGAATAGAACATGGATAACGTCATGCTTCTGAAATAATGTTCTCATGGGCTTTTGTTTTTGAAAGCATTGTGAGCAGAATGTCGCTTTGTTCTTTTGTGTCTGTTTATAGTGGGGAAAGTATTGCTGGAAAAGCCAAAGGAGAGATGCCCTTTTCCAAAGGTCTCTTGTGTGTGTTCATAGGTTGGTGAAGTTAGCGAGGATCAGTTTGTCCCTTTTGTGGCAGTGAAGCGCGAGAGCCGTGTGTTGTTTGGGAGGAGTAAACCATTGCGCTGAGGAGGGGAGGCTTGAGAACTCAAGCGCAAAAGTCCGCTCCGGGCGTTTTTGTCAGTGTTGTAGCCGAATGGTGCTGTCGTGGGTACTTCGGAACGTTGTTTGTCTCGTCGGAATTGGCTTTGATGGTATTCATGTATTGTAATTAAGTTTTTTTTATATATAATTTTTATATCGCACCCTAAAGATAACTCCCTAAAGCTTGGGTTGGTTCACACCGACGAAGTGCCAAGTGAATCGCTGAAATCTGTCCTGCTGTACTTTAGTTGAAGTTTCTCTGTACGGTGTGCGCTCAGCTGGATTTAAATGGAAAACACATCCGCGACCTTGATGAATATGTATTTCTGTACTGTAACGGAATACTTTGCATCGACTTTTGAACACGCATCACGGAATAGCGAAATACTAACTCAGATTTAAAAGACTTCTGGAAGTATTTTATGGTTTTAGGATTAACATTCATCAACGTGAAATTTGAGGCTGTAAATCCACCAGTGTTTGACAATGGAGGAGCATCAAGTGTCTTCTCCCGAGGAGCCGCAGGCGGCCAGCGCCGCATCATCGGACAGTTTCACCCGTCTGTGGTCGGACGTGATGGGGATGCTGGTAAGTTTGGAGTTGGGGGAGGGGTGTCACACGAAGGCAACTTGAGAAAAGTCCTTCAACCCAAGGTGCTTAATTTATTGGAGCTCACTGTGTGTAGTGGTTGTGCTTTGATGCCAAGCGCATGTTAAAGCAGCCCGCAGGAGCGTCAGGACAACTTCAGTTAACTTTCTGCTCGCTGTGAACAGGAGTCTTGAAGCTATATGTTTCGGTCTGTTGAGAGACGTAGAGAAGTTTAGAAATCTCCTGGGAATCGTATCACATGGTATGTAACTGAAATGTTTGTTATTATTGTAAGCGGGCGCACGTGCGGCGTCAGATACGCAACGTAACTCATACACAACACAGAACTTAAAATGTTTTCCTTGTTGTTTCAATTCAAGTCTAATGACCAACTGCAAGTACAGTATCACTATTTTCTTATAAGTAACGTTAACTATTTAGTTACGAAATTAGTGGTTACTTGTAAAATGGCTTAAATCGTTCGCATAGTCTTGTATGGCAACATTGAAACCGGGCCACAAACCGAGCATTGCAACAATATTATCATATTAGTGCATATATATTATTAAACAATCCATGTGTTTTCTCTGTCGTGTTTAGCTAAGAGATTTAACTAAATCTAACTAAAATGTATCATTTCGAGTAATTTATACATTTTGGAGATTTTGGTCCTGTCTGATGCAGTTTTTAGTGTTTATTTTGCAAGATAAAACCATTTCCTTAGCCACTATAGCTTTGAGTTGGGAAAATTATCTTAGTAATATGTATTCTCTCCCAAAGCTGTCTCTGTTGTCTGTTATTTGCACATTTTACTGGTCCATTTAGTTACAATTTATGAATCTTTCAGAGTGTTCGTATTTCCACTGAGACCAGCTTAAATAGTGATGGCCACATTTTAATGTCCTCAAGGCCTAGTCATTGGTTCTTTGTCCTTTTTGG